>NC_041392.1:710945046-710948526 GCF_002162155.2 Triticum dicoccoides
CGCAGTCCGGTCGCCAGGAGCCCACATGCTGCCCGCTGCCGCACCTCAAATGACCGAAGACCGCCAAGCAGCAACTTCCAATCACCTCCAGATCCGGCGAGCAACTGCACACCGGCCCCACAGCCCTCGTTGCATGGCCACCAACCACCCACCGGAGAGGGGATCTACCACCATGGCATGAGGATGCCGCACCAGCCTTCGTGTGTCGACGAGTAGGCCGCTGCCGCCCCAGCCGCGACATCAACACTCAGACGCTGCCAGAATCTCCCACGTCACTTTTGGTAGCTGTCCCGCCGCCGCCACGGCTAGGTGTCGCCCCGGGGTGTGATACCGGGGGGTTCTCATTTTTCATATATTCCCTTTTTCTAGTAATAGACTACTATATTAGGTCGGTTTCATTAAAAAAATCTAACTTAGGTCACGGAAGGAAGATACCACTGAGGTGTCTTGGTTAGTCACAATCCACAGATGATAGATGTGAAGTCTACAACTAATCTTATGAGGCTGATTCAATGAAACAGCTTGTGAGCACATGTTGTTCTTGCTATTCAGAGCAGCCGCTCAAACTGTTATTTGCGATCTAGGTTTGGCGTCATTGTAGATGAGCAAAAGCAAAAATAAATAAAAAGTCCAATGAGATTCTGCAATAGTGTTTGTCAAGTGTTGGATTGGTTGCTAGTTCTGTCACAGAAGTCTTGCCATTTATAAGATCTACTTCCTCTGTCCTAAAATAAGTGTTATGGCTTAAGTTCAAATTTGAACTAAAACCACACTTATTTAGGGACGGATGGAGTATTAATTATTAAACAGGATATAAGAAATCCATGACGTTATTCCACAAAAGAAAAGTTATCTAATGTGTTGCAGTATATTTTTGTGGCCAAGATTCAAAAAATTAATGTACCTAATGTATGCAAACACCTAATATCAGCATATATGTTTGAAACAAAAACGGAAAACCGATACATGCATGCCTTGACATCTATACATGCTAATGGAAGATGCAAGCAATTAAGATGGACTAACTCGCTAAACTACTGCACCACAGTTCACTGTATGAGTGTTCTCCAACTTCAGATATATTTCTCTTTCGGTCTGGCAGACCAAGGCGTGCACTGCACACTGCTATATGACAGATTGAAAACACAACATCCATGCCTGGAGTTTATTTTCTATCTTATATGTGAAGTTAGGAAAAAATAAATATAGCAATTTGGTTTCCATAGGAACTCCATATGAAGTCCAACTAGAGTGAGTGTGATGGAATGTTTACAGTTAGTACGGATTGATATAGAAAAATGACACCAGAAATTAGAGTAGGATTAAAACATATATAGAAATGACATTCAAGTAAGTGAAAAAAAAATCAACCAATTCAGATTCAGATACAAGTGATAATTGTGTAGGTTTAGGCGTTTAGCTCTTGGTGAAACAATTAAAAATTTGTTGATTGAAAGGTAGACACCAACGTATGGTGGAGTGGATGGGAGCAAAACATAGATTATTTGGATTGAAGCCTAATCACATTAGTTAACTTTATGCTCAAATTAAATACGGGTCACGTCAAAACCATGCATTGATGTATACTCCTACGTATGCAAGACAAAACAGAGATAAGGCCGGCGGCTAACCAGGTCCTAGTGAACACTGTATACATGCTAAACATAGATGACAAGGCTCACACTGTCATAGAGAAACATCTTCTTAAATTGTAGCCATATGTTGGCACCATAGTCTCACAAATGATGATCACAACTATTAAACTTCAGTCTCACGTACTTAATTAGGCAAGGAGTAGCCACGTGATTAGTTGAAAGGAAGCACAACGAAGACATGAGTCATGAGCACTTTTATGTGCAACATCAAAACTTCACTTTTATGTGTTTAGCAGTGTAATTTGCAATGCAAAGCTGGAATACATAGCCCGACAGAGGCATGTAAACATAAGTAAATGAGTCCGGTAAAACTTAGATCATGCAAAAAAGGTAGATTTGTGTTGCAGCCTTGAAGGGCTCTGTATACTACATAGTAGTCTAACAAACTTTTAACCTAGGTCAATTTCAAAAAAACATTTAAAAATTATGCCTCTGAAAGGAAAAAAATCAAGAGTTCTTGCCACAACCGACAAATTTTGCATGCTTATATTTGCCGTTCACTAGGAGACTCGGAAAGAGGCACGGGAAATAGTTCAAACTATCTTAAAATGGAAACAAAAAGAAAAACTGGGTGCCCCCGCCCTTATGAGGCTGATTCAGATCAAACAGCTTGTGCAGCACAAGCTATTCCTGCTATACAGAGTAGTGAGTCTCTTATTTGTGACCACAATAGTTATTCAATTGAAGATATTATATATGTGAAGATGCCTCAAAATATAAAAAATCATTTTTGCCTCCTTATGGTTATATATAAAAGAAGCAGACAAGATGAGTCGTGCTTGAATGGAATGAATTTGCGTGAGCTGAGTGGAACAATAAAATAAAAATTGGATCTACACCAATATTCCTTCTGTCATTTTTGTGATTTCATGAGGCCTAAATAACAGTGAATGCATAAGCTATGTCAAAAATCTTCTCTTTTCCAATTTTCTCCGGAAAGTGATTAGAACAAATAAAACAACAAATCACAATTAAATTATTGTGATTGATTAGTTTTCCCACAAGCACAAGTTAAATAATCACAACTGAAGCGTATAAACCAGAATGATCAATCACAATAATGAACTATTAAGCATTAGGCAAGCTGTGTGCTAACTATGAAGGGGAGGATATAACTAGGATGCAATAGTAAATTTACCACTTCATATTGTCGGTGCAGACAACAAGGATGGAGGGAAGTTGGTGTATATGCGCGCGCTGGCCAAGCTATACCCGAAAGATACACCACAAACCCTCTGAAGCTGCAATGTCTTGACATCCATTGAGACATATTCCACCTCCAGAGATGAGCTTATGGACTGCAGGGGTCCAAGCTTTCTTAGGAGCAAGTACCTCTTAGTTGAAGCTTGGATCTAGTACTGATAATCATAAGGTAGTGATATTGTCTTCTCGATCTTCCACTGGCCAGAATTCTCACCTCTGTTTCCTCTAATGTAATAACAGAGATCACATTTGCCACCTAAAGTTTCATCATGGATATCCAACATCCCGAGCCTGCCTTCTCCTGCCTCCACAATGGCTAGACCGAACATGTTCGATGTTTCGCATGGGACGTCGAGGCTGGAGAACTCCATCCTCCGGGTGTCAAACACAAGCAACTTGTTATTCATTGTGGACTCCAAATAAAAGCAGCCATAAGCGTAATGGCACCCGACCAACTTTCTGTGCATTGATGAGATCATGGTTGACTCTCCCTGGTTGGGGAACAAATCATCCCAACCATTGGATGCAGCGGCTCGCCATTGTCGGGTGCTCGATGAGAAGACAAAGGCAGCCGTCCCAGCTCGATTTACCATTTGCAAAAAGAAAAGGTAAGGGTCGAGCC
>NC_041392.1:710948753-710972063 GCF_002162155.2 Triticum dicoccoides
CTGAGGCGACTCGGGGGCGAACCCTAGCTCCCCGTCTCGTTTCGCCTTCGTTTCCCCCCCTCTCTGCCGCCGCCAGAGGTGCTCACCGGCGCTGCCGCGTGGCACCGGTGAAGGTGGCGGCGGGGATCCGGGCGGCTCCATCGCGGGTGGAGCGCCTTGGTCTCCAGGGCGGCGGCCCTGGGTGGTGGCGCGCGGCGCGGCCTGTGCGGCGGGCAGCGCCGGCGGGTGCTAGTGGGCCTCCTCCCCGGCCGTGCAGGCGGCGTGGAGGCGGTGGGCGTCGGCTGTCGCGGTAGCCCCCCCGCGGGCTGCTGGTCCGCAATGGTGAAGCTCGTCTCCGACCCCGATCTACTCCGATCTACTCTGGATCCGGTCCCTGGTGGCTCCGGCCGCCGCTCTCGGGTGCCAGTGCTGCGGATCTGGTGGCTGGAGGCGGATCCGAGGGAATCCCTTGGCCGGCGCGGCGGCCACACCGAAGGTTGCGCCTTTGGGTGTTGTTCCCTTGCTGAAGGCTTCGGCGAGGATCCCCTCCTCCCATCCCTCCCTGGAGCTCAGGTGAAAGCCTCAGAACCCCCTGTTCCATGTGACGACGGCACCGTGGTGGCGTGCTCCTTCCTGAAGGCGTCGCTTGGGGGCTGCTCGAGCGGTGGTGGTGTTGGCGGCGGTTCGGGGCCGGCGTGTGGTGGCCAGGCTTCATCGTCGGCAGCCAGTTTGTGCTGCCATTCTCGGCCTTCTCCGTGGTTCGGCGCCTTCGTTCAACATCTCTCGTCCGGCGTTCTGCCTCGCCTCTGCCGTCGACGGTGCTTGGGTGGTACGGTCCTCGTTGCGTGTGGGTCTGCTCCTGATGTCTCCCCTTGGGCAGCTTGGGCGCCTTGATTTGGGTTCTTGGGGAACCACTCTGCTGGTCGCCGGTGCGGCACCCATCGAGCCTGGGTGAAAGGGTAGTGGCCCTTTGCGATGGCAGAGACAAATCTTTGTTGCCCATGTTTGGTCCTTCGGTGGCATTCTGCGATCACAATACTCGCACGGTGGTACCCTCCTCCCGTGGCCTTAGTTGGTTGTTTGTGTAGGTGTAGCGACGGGTGTTGGCAACGGCGGGTTGGTCTTGCCCGCTGGTTGTTGCCTTAGAGTTGTTCTTCTTTGCACCTTGTATCCCCTGTTTCCGCTTTTTTCCTTTTTTGTTTGTTTGTTCCCTGTAATCCTGCCGGTTGATGGCTTTGTTAATTCAAAGCCGGGTTAGGTTCGAGCTCCCCTCGGGCTCGGCTGGCGCCTTTTCTCTAAAAAAAACAAAGGCAGCCGGACCAGTTTCGCAATGTGCTATCATGACCACTATGAATGCCCTTGCCGCCTCTTCCATGGCTGCAGCTGCCTCATTCTCGCCTGCTCCGGGGGAAGCTATTAAAAGCTGGCACCGGTGTACCATATGGACTGGAAACTCCAGCGAAGCAGCTAGGTCATGAGGCACTTGGGGAAGCAGGATGTGCCGCTGGTGCAAGGGGTCGCACACCACGAGCTCCGTGAACACTTGGGGATCAGGGTTGGCGGCGAGGAGGACGCGGCCGTCGCGAACGTCCTGCACGGTCCAGCGGCGGTGGGAGGGGAGGAAGGAGAGGGAGAAGTCGGCGGCGTGTGCGAGCGCGCGGGCGGCTGGCGCGGAGGGGTGAGGCGGGAGGGCGGGATGAAAGCCATCGCGATCGAGGATGCCGAGGAGGGGCGGGGCATGGAGGAGGCGGAAGCGGCGGCGGAAGGATCCGTCGGCTACGACTCTGCGGAATGTGACGCAGGTGGCAGCTGTGCGGGCGAGATCTTCTGGTTCAGGCAGCCGGACGAAGATCTCCGCCTTGAGGTGGTCGGGGATCGACATCAGCGACGAGGCCATGTCCTTGCCCTTGCCGGCGGCGAGTGAGGCGGAGGAGGGAGGGTGGTTGGTGGTAGGGGAATTTGAGGCCGGAGTGGGTGGAAGAGGCGATGGTCGATCGGTGGGTGAGCCGTGGAGGAGGCGGCCGCCGGAGATGTGCGGGGAACCCTGTTGTTTTTTTTTTTGAACTGGAGTCAGGAACCCTCGCCGCTGAATTAGGAGTCAGGAACCCTGGTTTTTTCTAGAATGTTTTGGATGGTTTTTATAGAATGGATTTTTTTTCTGTTTTCCTTTTTCTCCTTCTCCTAATTCGTGAACTTTTCTCAAATATGACTTCTCTGAAATTCATAAACTTTTTTTCAAAGCCTTAAACTTCTTTTTAATCAGCAACTCTTTTTCATCCATGATTTGTTTTAAATCAGTGAACCTGTTTTCAAACCTGCGAACTTTTTTTCAAACCCATGAACTTTTCTAAATGCATGAACCTGTTTGCAAACTCGCATTTTTTTTTCATATTCACAAACTTTTTTCAAATTTGTGAACGTTTATAAAACTCATGAACTTTTCCCAAAAAAAATCAACTTTTTCAAATCCGTGAACTTTTTTTCAAGCACACAATTTTTTTCAAATTCATGATTTTTTTTTTTGAAAATTCAGCAGTCAAGCAAACGATCAAAGGTTAGCATCAACGGTCAATTGATTACAGAATACCCATTGAGCGAGTCAACTAGTTAGCGAAAGAAGCCGTCCTAGAATGAGTTAGCGAAAGAAGCCGTCCTAGAATAAATTCACAAAATAGGAATTCAAATGTACGTAAAATACTTAATATTTATTTGAAATGTCTATAAAATTGAAATAATTTGTTAGCTTTCAACAAATTCGATGTTTTTCAGTAGAATTCATAATAAACACTAGAATGAGTGAAATAACATAAACATGTATTTATTTCACTCATATTTCGATTAAACTCACAAATAAGCATTGGAATGTGAGTAAAATACTTGAAAAATATTGTCTATAAAATTGAAAGCATTTTTTAGCTTTCAATAACTTCAGCTTATTCTAGTCAAAGTCATAATGAGCATTGCAAATGAGTGAAACGACATAAATGTAAATGCGATTGTAGGACTGGGGAAATAAAGCTTGGATGTTTACGAAGTATTACTAATCACGTTCCTAAAATGTGCAGTTTGTTTTGAATTTTTCCTAAAATTGGTAACATCTAGCTAAGTTAGTTGATATTTGTGATAGATGCATGTGGAATGTTTTTGTGTAATTGATTAAAATATAACTTAAATGATTTAAGATATGCGTGAATTTTATGAATAATATTTGAAACTTTAAACTGACTAAAATAATATACGGAAGCACATAAATAGAGTTAATATTTGAAAGGAGAGAAATTGTGTGAAATAATTGATTGAAATATGAATGAAATGTATGTGAAAATACACATGTGGAATGTTTTCTATAGTTGATTGAAATATAACTAAAATAATAACAATATGTGTGAATATATGTGAATGATATTTTAAAACATGAAATACAGTGAAATAATATTTCAAAGCAAATAAATGGAGTTAATATTCAAAAGCACTAAAATTGTGTGAAATAATTGATTGAAATATCTGTGGATGTATGTGAAATATGCACGTGGAATGTTTTTCGTGATTGAATGAGATACAACTTAAATCATTAAGATATGTGTGAATATTTATGAATAATATTTTAAAAAATAAATTGAGTGAAATAATATTTATGGACTTAATATTCGAAAGGGCTGAGATTGTGCGAAATAGTTGTCTGGAATATATGTGAAATCTAAGTGAAATATTTATGCATTATAGTTTGATTTCTTTTTAAAATGGTAAAAAATGACTAATGTATTTGAATGTGTTAGTGAATTATTGTTTGGTGTTTTGTTTTGACATGTTGAAAAGGAAAGTGAAATTTCACATAAATTTAAATGTTGTTGTTTACAATTAAATCATTTTCATAAATTAGTTAACTCATATTTCACTCGATTCAGAAAATATTTAACATATTTTTCAGTTGATTGAAATAATGAAATTTAAAGTAGCTTAAAATGTATCCAAGATCGGTCTTGTGCTATGTCGTGTTGCAAGAAATTAAAATATATGAAAAAACAAAATAAAACTTCAGTTCAAAAGATATCAACCATCTAAATTATCAAAGGGAAATGAAACGTATGGCTTTTGTTTGGCGAGAGAGAGGAGAAAGAATCGAATGAAATGCAAGCAGTTGCCACTTCAATACCGAACACACTAACTCAGGCTACCAAACACACCAGATTAGTTTGGGGTTGGACCATTAGAGGTTGCTTCTAAGTCTTCTAAGCCATAGGCAACAATAGAGGCAACTTTCTAAAGATAGTGGAGCTTTTAGAAGTTCAGGACTCAGGAGGCAATGGTTATGTATGAGCGGTACGATGCCATGGCCACCATGACAAGCCCAGTTGCTGCTATGCACACGATGGGTTTCAGACGATTTCTGCACGGCAGTGCATATGACAACTACGGTGACAAACTAGAGGGTGCATTGGCCGTCAAAGGAGCAGCGGACTTGGACAAGCAGCAGCCACTCGCTGCCATGTCTGTTCATCCGCATTGGCAGCAGCTGCGTCATAACACAGTCAATATAAATAATAAAAGTGGATTTACTACAGTTCTTGATTGATCAGGACCGTTAATTTAAAATGCAAAATTCTTAGGTATCAAAGGAAGAACACAAGATAGACATGAGCACTGCCACACTCAGACCAAGAAAATCTCCATATTGATGCTATTGTAATTAACCAAAGCATAGACATGACCAGGCAAAGCAATGTGGATAGCGTCATCCTGTAGGCAAAGCTGATGACGTCCACCGAACCATCGTGCTACTGAAATCCCAGTCATCTTGAATTGAGAATGCTGATCTGATTACGGCTCCCTTGAATCTGAACAAACAAGATGAAAGTTTAGACAAACAGACAAGAATTCTGGGTCCAGTTTGTACACATATTCAAGAGCTTACAAGCTAAAAGGAACACATTATAGGTACACATGTTGGGCAACTTATAGTACGTAGTACCACAACCAGCAGAATAGCATTCGTTCAATCAGTAATGCTCAGTGGCTTATGTAGGTTTTTTCTACAGGGGTGCCAAGCTTAATACTCACGCATTTAAACTCCTGTAGCGCATACAGATTAGTATACAGTAAACTTGCCATGGCACCCACCGTATTTGAAATATACGATGTTTTTGTATGTTTGGCACTGTAATTTGCAATGCAGTTCGGAGCACATTGGCATGTACAGAAAAAGAAATCGAGCACTTGAAATCTTAGGCCATTATAGTGTTGCAGGACTTCGAATATTTAGTACCTAGCTAAGTCACTTAAGGAAATATATCACGGGTTCTAGCCACAATAAAAAAATGAAAGATGTGAAGCCTATAACTGATTTATGAGACTGATCCAAATCACATAGTGGGCGCACACACTGTTCTTTCGTTATTATACAGAGCAGACACTCAGGCAGTTAATTGTGAACACAGTAATTACAGAGATTTTTCAAAACAACATCATCACAAGAAAAGGAAAAATGAATGTGAAGATGACCAAAAGAAAAACTTCCCTACATCCTTACATTTACAAGAAGAAAGTGGACAAGATGAGTCCTTCTTAACTGTAACTAATTTCTAGAGGTGAAAGTAAACACTCCAAAGGTATACTGGATCTATATTTGGATTACTCTGCATTCGGCCATAAAACTATTCTGCGAACAGATATATTTTGATTTCACGACTCCTAAAATGATAGTGGAAGCTTGAGCTATGTGAAAGATATTTTCTTTTGTACGATTCTCTTAAAACAGCAATTGCAACAAACAGGGCAACAGATCACAAATATGTTCATTTTCCCATGACTGAGCACAAAAACATAACGACTACTAAATCATGTAAACAAGAATGGCCAATTGCAACACTGAACAATCCATGTGAAAACTATGAAGGGAAATGCATAACATAACTGGAAATGCAGTAGAAAGTATACCACTTCATATCGTCGGCGAAGACAGCGATGGCGGGAAGTGGGCATATATGCGCGTCCTGGACAAGGACTTCCCGAAAGGCTTGACACAGACCCTCTCAAGCTGCAACTTCTTGACGTCCACCGAGATATACTCCAACAAGTCTGGCATCACCATAGACAAGCCAACGAGCCGTGGGGCTTCAGAACATATCAGGAGCACACACCTCTCTGTTGCCGCTTTGAGATAATGCAGGCCCTCAGGACCTAGTGAGAAGGTCTTCACCATCTGCCACTGACCGGAATTCTTGCCTTTGTTGTGCCTAACGCTATAGCAGAGGTCATGTTTGCTGCCACCTGCGGCTCCATCACGGATCCCAAACAGCCCAAGCATGCCTTGCCCTGCCTCCACAATGGCCACGCCTAGCGCGCCCCAGCCAGAGGATGGGAGCTCGGCGATGGAGAACTCCATCCTCTGGATGTTAAGCACGAGCAACTCTTTCCTCTTGATATTGGTGGAGTCCCAGTAGAAGCAGCCATATGCGTGGTGCCGCCTGAGATAAGCAGGATCCATCGGCGACACTGGCATGGCCGACCAAAGCATGGGTGCCGCCGCTCGCCACTGCCCGGTGCTCGAAGAGAATACAAAGGGGGCCAGCTTAGTCTCGCAATGCACCATTGAGATCACCGTGAATGCCGTTGCCGTCCCTTCACCGTTCTCGCCAAGGGGAAGGAGGAGAGGCTCGTCCGAGGGCCTGCGTAGAACGGGGGGCGGGCGCTCCGCCGAGGCGACGAGGGCGTCGGGCACCGGAGGGAGCAGGACGTAGCGGCGGTGCAGGGGATCGCACACTGCGAGCTCCCTGCAGATCGGGGGCCGCGCGTCCTTCCCGTGGTCCCGGCCGAGGAGGACGCGGCCGTCGCGGATGTCCATCGGGATCCAGCGGCGGTGGGAGGGGAGGAAGGAGAAGGAGAAGTCAGCGGCGCTGGCAAGCGCGCGGGCGGCGGGCGCGGCGGGGTGGGGCGGGAGCGCGGGCTGGAAGCCGTCGAGGTCGATGAAGGCGAGAAACCGCGGGGCGTGGAGGCGGCGGAAGCGGCGCAGGAAGGAGGCGTCGGTGGCGAGGCGGCGGAAGGCGGGGCAGGCGGCCGAGGCGCGGGCGAGGTCCTCCGGCTCGGGCAGCCGGAGGAGGATTTCAGTGAGGAGGCTGCCCGGGAGCTCCATCAGCGTCGGGGCCATCCCCTTGCCGGCCACCGGCGGTGTCGAGGAGGGGAAGTGGTCGCCGACGACGGGAGCGGAAGGCCGGTAAAATCGGACGAGATGGTGGGGTGGAAGGGGAAGAGGCGGCGGCGGCTGTGTGTGGGTGGGGTGCTGCTGCAGTCTTGGCCGACTACTTGTATTCCCTGGCCTGAAGAGGGTTACAAAATGAAATTCTAAAATCAAACTACTATGAACATTCTGTAAAGTAGATACAATTTGTAGACTCCTTGGCTTCTCCCAGCCATTGTAACTTTATTGATTTTGGTATGAGATTCTCAGAGCCGGTGTGTATTTTCAAGATGTTTTCAAATTGATTTGTTGTCAATCAACTAGACAGGTTTTTCAGTCCCTTTTTCCAAACTATTAAGGACAGTATAACCGCACCTAATCCCTGCCCTCACAGCGATTTGGATTTTCGGTCGTCCGTTTTATTGATCCGCGGGTTCCTGGACGTTAGATTTTGTGTCAAGGCAACCTGTTCCGCGATCTATTTAAACTGGCCCAGCTGTCCTGTGGGCTGCTGTTCCACGGGCCGAAACGGACGCCTCCGGTGCACTGGGCCGTCGGCCAGCCCATTCTACTGCGTGGGCTTCGAGGAATCCATCGAAGGATCGACCGACTCGGCGGTCTTCCTCCATCCAGTGGCTCCAGCCTAGGCGCGCCTCGCGAGGGATTCCGACGCGGCTGGGGATCAATCCGAGGCGAGGCTTGCCATTGATCCGGCGACGGAGGGGATCGATCCGAGGTGAGGCATCCGGCCTCCATCCAAGGCGATGTGCGCGAGGATCCGACGATCGACAGGATCCCGCCACGTAGCAGATGGGCGACGTTTCCTCTTTGCCGTCACCGTTGCTCCTTGCCGCAGCCACTCGTGGCCATGGCGGCCAGGGTTCACCTCCAACCTCGGCGCGTCCCGTCCTCCCGCTCGCCTCGCCCCCCCAGCAACGAGGAGGAGCAGCCGGTGCCCCCGCCCCCGAGTTCACCGACGACGCCGTCCTCTGGCCCAAGCTTGCTGCTACTGCTCCTCCTCTCCTCTGTCCATGGCTTCCCCAAGCAGTAAGGTAATCTCACCTCTCATCTCCTGTCCTCTGTGATCTGCATTCCTGATTCCTCTGATGATTTGATGGTATCTCACCAATATGTGATTTTGATGATCCAACACATTAAGATTTGAGTAAAGAAATAAGGAATACTTTAATGTTGGATTGTTATTAAAGTTTGAAATTTGTTTCAATCAATCAACGGTTCTTTGCTTACTGTAAATTAAAACTGCTAGCTGGTCATATCATGTAGCTTCTGCATCCTGAATACAATCTCACGAAGTATATTATTTGATACCTTTTGTTTTTTCACTAGATTTCAGTAAGAGCAGAGACCTAATTCAACAGGCCTCTTGATGAACGGAGAGGGGCTGCAGGGGAAGAGCCAGGCAATTTCAAATCTTGGGAGCTAAGGTTTGTTCATCTGACACATCCCTGGTCCAGTACAGTTCTCTAGCATTAGGTGGCAATTGATTGTCTTCTTGTGGTTTGCTAATTGCAGAACAACAGGCCGCCCTAAAAGAAGAGGGTTTTGATTTTAATCTACGCATGTCCTGTTGCCAACTATTGTCATGACCGTACTTTACAATCTTTCATATAGATGCATTTATCTATTATGCTGGTATTTGAACAGACTTTTGTGTTCAAGTGGGCTTCTTTAGATGTGTTGATGGCAGTTAGATTTCTAATTGCTGCAGCGACATGCATGATATATATGTTATCTCCCTGTTGGCTGTGCATAACCAAGTGTACGTAATCCTTATTTCTTTACTATTAAACATCATTGGAAGTACATCTTCTATCTACAAGCCTAAAAGATCACTATTTGGGTAGTTCAGTGGTAAAAAAAATAGTACTATGTCCTAGAAGAAATTTTTATAGATACTCCCTCCGGTCCTTTTTACTCTGCATATTAGGTTTGTCCGAAGTCAATCTCGTCCAACTTTGACCAAATTTATATAAAAAATTATAGACATTCACATAACAACACCAATATCATTAGATTCATCTTGAAATATATTTTCATATTATATTTATTAGATATTATAGATACGAATAATTTTTAATATAAATTTGGTCAAACTTAGCAAAGTTTGACTTTCGGCAAAACCAATGTGCAGAGTAAAAAGGACCGGAGGGAGTAAGTACATTTTTTAAACGCGGGCAAGGCAGATTACATTTTAAATTGTAAAACTAAATTTGGAATAAGTATGAACTAAGCAGGATGATATATACGCAAGGGTTTCTTAATGCACTGTCATGCTCTTTTGCATAGTTTTTCTATATGGATGTGACGCTCCATCAGCTTCCACATATGGCATTTGGAAAAGTTTTTAATGGTGGAAAAAATGATGTGGACAATTAATAAGACACAACTGGGATGCAAAAGCATACTGATGGTTAGTATTTACTTGGTACCAGACACTTGCAGTAATGTCGGTATGTATGTAGCAAATACTTTTATCGTCGCTGCAGCTCGTATAACCATACATTCCTTTCTCGTCAGCTCCTGAGAGAAGACGAATTCACCATTTCAGAAGGAAGTGAGCCTCCTTAGTTTTACCTACATTCTTAAACACACAATCTGCAAAATCATCTATATGTTTTCTCTTTTCTTTTTTCCACAAGGTATTTGGTCTTAGTTTATATATTATGCAGATTGCACAAGTTAATGTTCTTTGTGATTGGACGCGTACATACATACGGTTATTTAGGTTCAGAGATAAATTGCATCTTGCTCAGATTCTTTGATTGCATATACACACCAAAATAAGTTTGCCATTTTAAAGGATGGAGTTCGAGCAATTTTTTTACCTATCTGGGCATTTTTTTTCTTCAGAATTTTACTACAAACATTGCTTTATTTGTAGAAGTGGCGAGCACACTGACATCGATTGGTACGTTTGGGGAGGGTCTTAGAGGTCACAAACCTTAATGTGATATTGTCTTTTGAAATTGTTATCTTGCCTAATTTGTCTTTTGTCATCCATTAGTTGCCGTACTATATCTTCCTACCACTTTGTTCTATAGAAGTATAGAACCCAACTTTTCAAGCCTTTGACTTGTTTTCACTCTGCAATTCATCGATTATGTTCACTCTGTAGTTTAGAGTGTATTCTGGACAAAATGTTGACATTTTCTATTCGGCTCTCTATTCAACCATCCTTATATTGTGATGCCGTGCTATATAGAGTTACCTGATATTAAGCTTTTCATTGTGTATACCCATGCTAGAAACAAGTATGTACTTTTAAGGGTTGATAGGCTATCAATTATTATGATTTACATTCTACATTTCATTAGTATACGTATTCATCCATGTGATTCTTTATGCGAATTTTGAGGCTGCCAGGCTAGATATCGAGAAAATAGTGGTTTGAGAGTGACAAGATGCACTGTTGAGTAGTTGGACTTCGCCCATGATATTGTCTTCTCGATTGCTAACAAAGGAGAACAATACAAGTTAATGGAGAGGAATACTATTTTATTACGATGTTTTTTAAAGTGCACAACTGATAATGTATTGAAGTGGTACACATGGAAGATAAATCTCAATATGCGGCAATGTTCGTATATATTAAAAATGAAATTTTGCTAGCCGGAGGAAATTCTTCTCATTGAATATGATATATACATAGTTTAGTTGCTATAATTTTGTGCTGGTTGTTCCATCTTGGAAGGCAATTGTCCAATTGCAGGCTGATTAAATTGTAGCTTGACTAAGGGTGCATTGGCTCTCCATGTTGTTTGGCACACATTATTGTGAAACATCACCTTGGTCATGCAAAGCTGAACTGGTGATCTGAGGAGAGAAATTCAATGTAGCTGAATTACAACCTTTTCTATTGCCTATTAGCCTCGTCTCCTACAGGAAAAGCTGAATTGCATGTGCCTACACTCACGTATTACATTAACAGTCTCCTACGTACGCCTACTTTGTGTTTTTTTATAACTACCAAATCATAAAGAACACTATTGCTATTACTATAGTATATATACAGCCCCTCTATAGGCCTGAATTATCCAAAGGTATGGCAATGCATTGCCCGCTGTTATCTTGTGTATGTGTTGCGCTTTCAATGATGCAACTTCTTACACTATTAGGGGAAATCATCTATGATGCTGCCTTGATAATGATCAATTACAAAAAGGAATATCCAGCAATGTTCAAACTCCCGATCCAATCCCCTCACATGAGAGACATAAAGTTGAACCAAATTCAAGTTAAGACCCAAGTTTAACAAACTCAGTCCTTTCACACCACTGCACTACTTGAATCTTTTATAGTCGTTCAATATATAGGCACTTCATACAAATATAACTTCAATGTTTTTCTGCCACTATGTTTTATGACAATATATTTATAGAAATTTTATCATTCCATTGGAAAAATAGACGGGCACGGCAACGCGTGCCATCGATGATCTAGTTCTCTCTATTACTCTTTTAAAACTCTTCTTTTTAACTCGGTATGGGGCATATATTTCCAATGTTAGGGGATCAACCACCCCTTGGTAGACAGTGCGCCGCGACACTAGTAGTCCGCCGTCAATCCGTGCTTTATTATTAGAGAAAGATATATATAAAAAATAGGAAAACCGTCGTCGGGTTCACCGTCGTTTTTTTACATCTGGCCCATGTGGTTGTGTCTGTGCGTATTTGAATAAAAAATAGGAAAATAAAGTTGGGATGGGAAAACTAGGGTTCAAACCCTGGTTTGCTATGAAGATGCCAACGTAGCACATCAGTCAAGCTAGACTCGTGGACGTGCCAATGTCGGTGTCCGGCTCCTTAATATAAAGAATAGAAAGCAAGTGTACTCGGGCCAAGGGAGTTGGGCGCTTGATGGGCACGGTATGCTGGGCTGAGACGGGCGTTGCGGCCCACAAGATGGATAAGGTGCAGGTTGGAGGCTTCTTCATATTTGTTTACTTATTAAATAGTCCCACCTTGCTATTTTACATTAATTTTTTGCAATTTATATACGTTCTTAGGTTGTCAGGCATCGAGCTGCTTCGGAAATTAAGCAAAGAATAAGGCGTGAATATTGCATGAGAGATAAAAGAAGGAAGGCCAAAGGGAAGGGAGAGAAAGGAAATAGAGGGTAATTATGTGGTAATTAACCGGCTGGCAAATGAGATTCATGACATGCTTGATATAAGGAAAGAAGGAGAAAAGAAATACACACTAATTGTATGAGATTCATGCTTTAATGAAGGGTATGGCACTGGCCATTGAGCATTCGGATATGTCTATCATTGTCGAGTCAGATTCTACAAATGCTTTAGCCACCATTGAGGGAGATACGTTGTGTAGGTCGTGAAGGAAATATGCCCTAGAGGCAATAATAAAGTTATTATTTATTTCCTTATATCATGATAAATGTTTATTATTCATGCTAGAATTGTATTAACCGGAAATATAATACATATGTGAATACATAGACAAACAGTATGTCACTAGTATGCCTCTACTTGACTAACTCGTTGAATCAAAGATGGTTAAGTTTCCTAGCCATAGACATGAGTTGTCATTTGATTAACGGGATCACATCATTAAATAATGATGTGATTGACTTGACCCATTCCGTTAGCATATCACTTGATCGTTTAGTTTGTTGCTATTGCTTTCTTCATGAATTATACATGTTACTATGACTATGAGATTATGCAACTCCCGTTTACCAGAGGAACACTTTGTGTATTACAAAACGTCACAACGTAACTGGGTGATTATAAAGGTGCTCTACAGGTGTCTCCAAAGGTACTTGTTGGGTTGGCGTATTTCGAGATTAGGATTTGTCACTCCGATTGTCAGAGAGGTATCTCTGGGCCCACTCGGTAATGCACATCACTATAAGCCTTGCAAGCATTGCAACTAATGAGTTTGTTGCGGGATGATGTGTTACGGAACGAGTAAAGAGACTTGCCGGTAACAAGATTGAACTAGGTATTGAGATACCCGAATCTCGGGCAAGTAACATACCGATGACAAAGGGAACAACGTATGTTGTTATGCGGTTTGACCGATAAAGATCTTCGTAGAATATGTAGGAGCCAATATGAGCATCCAGGTTCCGCTATTGGTTATTGACCGGAGATGTGTCTCGGTCATGTCTACATAGTTCTCGAACCCGTAGGGTCCGCACGCTTAAAGTTCGATGAAGGTTATATTATGAGTTTATGTGTTTTGATGTACCGAAGGAGTTCAGAGTCCCGGATGAGATCGGGAACATGACGAGGAGTCTCGAAATGGTCGATATGTAAAGATCGATATATTGGACGACTATATTCGGACATCGGAAAGGTTCCGAGTGATTCAGGTATTTTCGGGAGTACCGGGGAGTTACGGGAATTCGTATTGGGCCTTAATGGGCCATACGGGAAAGGAGAGAAAGGCCTCAAAGGGTGGTCGCACCCCTCCCCATGGGCTGCTCCGAATTGGACTAGGGAGGGAGGCGCCCCCTTCCTTCCTTCTCCTTTTCCCTTCCCTTTCCTTCCCTCCTACTCCTACTACTTGGAAGGGCTACTAGTTCTACTAGGAAAAGGGGAATCCTACTCCCGGTGAGAGTAGGACTCCCCTAGGGCGCGCCATAGAGAGGGCCGGCCCTCCCCCTCCTCCACTCCTTTATATACGGGGGCAGGGGGCACCCCAAAGACACAACAATTGATCTCTTGATCTCTTAGCCGTGTGCGGTGCCCCTCTCCACCATAATCCACCTCGGTCATATCGTAGCGGTGCTTAGGCGGAGCCCTGCGTCGGTAGAACATCATCATCGTCACCACGCCGTTATGCTGACGGAACTCTCCCTCAAAGCTCGGCTGGATCGGAGTTCGAGGGACGTCGTCGAGTTGAACGTGTGCAGAACTCGGAGGTGCCGTGCGTTCGGTACTTGATCGGTCGGATCATGAAGACGTACGACTACATCAACCGCGTTGTGCTAACGCTTCCGCTTTCGGTCTACGAGGATACGTGGACAACACTCTCCCCTCTTGTTGCTATGCATCACCATGATCTTGCGTGTGCGTAGGAAAATTTTGAAATTACTACGTTCCCCAACAGTGGCATCCGAGACAGGTTTTATGCGTTGATGTAATATGCACGAGTAGAACACAAGTGAGTTGTGGGCGATATAAGTCATACTGCTTACCAGCATGTCACACTTTGGTTCGGCGGTATTGTTGGATGAAGCGGCCCGGACCGACATTACGCGTACGCTTACGGGAGACTGGTTTTACCGCCGTGCTATGCACACAGGTGACTAGCGGGTGTCAGTTTCTCCAACTTTAGTTGGACCGAGTGTGGCTACGCCCGGTCCTTGAGAAGGTTAAAACAGCACCAACTTGACAAACTATCGTTGTGGTTTTGATGCGTAGGTAAGAACGGTTCTTGGTAAGCCCTTAGCAACCACGTAAAACTTGCAACAACAAAGTAGAAGACGTCTAATTTGTTTTTGCGGGGCATGTTGTGATGTGATATGGTCAAGACGTGATGAGATATAAGTTGTTGTATAAGATGATCATGTTTTGTTGAGGTTATCGGCAACTGGCAGAAGCCTTATGGTTGTCTCTTTATTGCATAAGATGCAAGCGCCAAATAATTGCTTTACAATTATCGCTATGCGATAGCAATAGTTGCAAGAGCAATAGTTGGCGAGACGACCATGTGACTACACATTGATATAGATCAAGATGATAGAGATCATGGTGTCATGCCGGTGACGATGGAAATCATGACGATGTTTTGGAGATGGAGATCAAAGGCACAAGATGATGATGGCCATATCATGTCACATATTTTGATTGCATGTGATGTTTATCTTTTATGCATCTTATCTTGCTTTAATTGGCGGTAGCATTATAAGATGATCTCTCACTAAATTTCAAGATAAAAGTGTTCTCCCTGAGTATGCACCGTTGCCAAAGTTCGTCGTGCCCAGACACCACGTGATGATCGGGTGTGATAAGCTCTACGTCCATCTACAACGGGTGCAAGCCAGTTTTGCACACGCAGAATACTCAGGTTAAACT
Organism: Triticum dicoccoides; assembly: GCF_002162155.2. NCBI lineage: Eukaryota > Viridiplantae > Streptophyta > Magnoliopsida > Poales > Poaceae > Triticum > Triticum dicoccoides. Next base: position 710,963,969 of record NC_041392.1, read on the forward strand.
TGACGAGCCTAGCATATGCAGATATGGCCTCGGAACACTGAGACCGAAAGATCGAGCGTGAATCATATAGTAGATATGATCAACATAGTGATGTTCACTATTGAAAACTACTCCATTTCACGTGATGATCGGTTATGGTTTAGTTGATTTGGATCACGTGATCACTTAGAAGATTAGAGGGATGTCTTTCTAAGTGGGAGTTCTTAAGTAATATGATTAATTGAACTTAAATTTATCATGGACTTAGTCCTGGTAGTATTAGCATATCTATGTTATAGATCAATAGCTCGCGTTTAGCTCCCCTGTTTTATTTTTGATACGTTCCTAGAGAAAACTAAGTTGAAAGATGTTAGTAGCAATGATGCGGATTGGATCCGTGATCTGAGGTTTATCCTCATTGCTGCATAGAAGAATTATGTCCTTAATGCACCGCTAGGTGACAGACCTATTGCAGGAGCAGATGCAGACGTCATGAACGTTTGGCTAGCTCAATATGAAGACTACTTGATAGTTTAGTGCACCATTCTTAATAGCTTAGAATCGGGACTTCAAAGACGTTTTGAACGTCATGGATCATATGGATGTTCCAGGAGTTGAAGTTAATATTTCAAGCAAATACCCGAGTTGAGAGATATGAAGTCTCCAACAAGTTCTATAGCTAAAATATGGAGGAGAATAGCTCAAGCAGTGAGCATGTGTTCAGATTGTCTGGGTACTACAATCGCTTGAATCAAGTGGGAGTTAATCTTCCAGATAAAATAGTGATTGACAGAATTCTCTAGTCACCATCACCAAGTTAGTAGAACTTCGTGATGAACTATAGTATGCAAGGGATGATGAAAATGATTCCCGAGCTTTTCATGATGATGAAATCGATGAAGGTAGAAATCAAGAAAGAGCATCAAGTGTTGATGATTAACAAGACCATTAGTTTCAAGAAAAGGGCAAAGGGAAAGAAAGGGAACTTCAAGAAGAACGGCAAGCAAGTTGCTTCTCAAGTGAAGAAGCCCAAGTCTGGTCATAAGCCTGAGACTAAGTGCTTCTACTGCAAAGGGACTGGTCACTAGAAGCGGAACTGCCCCAAGTATTTGGCGGATAAGAAGGATGGCAAAGTGAACAAAGGTATATTTGATATACAGATTATTGATGTGTATTTTACTAGTGTTCGTAGCAACCCCTCGGTATTTGATACTGGTTCAGTTGCTAAGAGTAGTGACTCAAAACGGGAGTTGCAGAATGAACAGAGACTAGTTAAGGGTGAAGTGATGATGTGTGTTGGACGTGGTTCCAAGATTGATATGATCATCATCGCACACTCCCTATACTTTCGGGATTAGTGTTGAACCTAAATAAGTGTTATTTGATGTTTGCGTTGAGCATGAATATGATTTGATCATGTTTATTGCAATACGGTTATTCATTTAAGTAAGAGAATAAATTGTTGTTCTGTTTACATGAATAAAACCTTCTATGGTCATACACCCAATGAAAATGGTTTGTTGGATCTCGATTGTGGTGATACACATTCTCATAATATTGAAGTCAAAAGATGCAAAGTTAATAATGATAGTGCAACTTATTTGTGGCACTGCCATTTAGGTCATATTGGTGTAAAGCGCATGAAGAAATCCATGCTGATGGGATTTTGAAATCACTTGATTATGAATCAGTTGATGCTTGCGAACCGTGCCTCATGGGCAAGATGACTAAGACTCCGTTCTCCGGAACAATGGAGCAAGCAGCTGACTTATTGGAAATAATACATACTGATGTATGCAGTCCGATGAATGTTGAGGCTCGCGGCGGGTATCGTTATTTTCTGACCTTCACAAATGATTTGAGCAGATATGGGTATATCTACTTGATGAAACATAAGTCTGAAACATTTGAGAAGTTCAAAAACTTCAGAGTGAAGTGGAAAATCATCGTGACAAGAAAATAAAGTTTCTACGATCTGATCGCAGAGACAAATATTTGAGTTACGAGTTTGGTCTTCAATTAAGACAATGTGGAATAGTTTCACAAAATCGTGCCACCTGGAACACCACAGCATAATGGTGTGTTCGAACATCATAACCGTACTATTATTGGATATAGTGCAATCTATGATGTTTCTTACCGATTAACCACTATAGTTTTGGGGTTATGCATTAGAGACAGCTACATTCACATTAAATAGGGCACCATCTAAATCCGTTGAGACGACACCGTATGAACTATGATTTGGCAAGAAACCTAAGCTGACGTTTCTTAAAGTTTGAGGTTGCAATGCTTATGTGAAAAAGTTTCAACCTGATAAGCTCAAACCCAAATCAGAGAAGTGCATCTTCATAGGATACCCAAAAGAAAATGTTGGGTACACCTTCTATCACAGATCCGAAGGCAAGATATTCGTTGCTGAGAATGGATCCTTTCTAGAGAAGGAGTTTCTCTCGAAAGAAGTGAGTGGGAGGAAAGTAGAACTTGATGAGGTAACTGTACCTGCTCCCTTATTGGAAAGTAGTTCATCACAGAAATCTATTTCTGTGACTCCTACACCAATTAGTGAGGAAGCTAATGATGATGATCATGTAACTTCAGATCAAGTTACTACCGAACCTCGTAGGTAAACCAGAGTGAGATTCACACCAGAGTGGTACGGTAATCATGTTCTGGAGGTCATGTTACTTGACCATGACGAACCTACGAACTATGAGGAAGCGATGATGAGCCCAGATTCTGCAAAATGGCTTGAGGCCATGAAATCTGAGACGAGATCCATGTATAAGAACAAAGTATGGACTTTGATTGACTTGCCCAAAGATCGGCGAGCCATTGAGATTAAATGGATTTTCAAGAGGAAGACGGACGCTGATAGTAGTGTTACTATCTACAAAGCTAGAATTGTCGCAAAAAGGTTTTCGACAAGTTCAAGGTGTTGACTACGATGAGAGTTTCTCATTTGTATCTATGCTTAAGTCTGTCCGAATCATGTTAGCAATTGCCAAATTTTATGAAATCTGACAAATGGATAAACAAAACTACATTCCTTAATGGACTTATTAAAGAAGAGTTGTATATGATGCAACAAGAAAGTTTTGTCAATCCTAAAGGTGCTAACAAAATATGCAAGCTCCAACGATCCATCTATGGACCGGTGCAAGCATCTCGGAGTTGGAATATACGCTTTGATAAGTTGATCAAATCATATAGTTTTATACAGACTTGCGGTGAAGCCTGTATTTACAAGAAAGTGAGTGGGATCACTACAGTATTTCTGATAAGTATATGTGAATGACATATTGTTGATCGGAGATAATGTAGAATTATTCTGCAAAGCATAAAGGAGTGTTTGAAAGGAGTTTTTCAAAGAAAGACCTCGGTGAAGCTGCTTACATATTGAGCATCAACATCTATAGAGATATATCAAGACGCTTAATAAGTTTTTCAATGAGTACATACCTTGACAAGATTTTGAAGTAGTTCAAAATGGAACAGTCAAAGAAAGAGTTCTTGCCTGTGTTACAAGGTGTGAAACTGAGTAAGACTCAAAACCCGACCACAACAGAAGATAGAGAGAGAGAATGAAAGTCATTCCCTATGCCTCAGCCATAGGTACTATAAAGTATGCCATGTTGTGTACCAGACCTATTGTATAACTTAAATGATTTAAGATATGCGTGAATTTTATGAATAATATTTGAAACTTTAAACTGACTAAAATAATATACGGAAGCACATAAATAGAGTTAATATTTGAAAGGAGAGAAATTGTGTGAAATAATTGATTGAAATATGAATGAAATGTATGTGAAAATACACATGTGGAATGTTTTCTATAGTTGATTGAAATATAACTAAAATATTAACAATATGTGTGAATATATGTGAATGATATTTTAAAACATGAAATACAGTGAAATAATATTTCAAAGCAAATAAATGGAGTTAATATTCAAAAGCACTAAAATTGTGTGAAATAATTGATTGAAATATCTATGGATGTATGTGAAATATGCACGTGGAATGTTTTTCGTGATTGAATGAGATATATCTTAAATCATTAAGATATGTGTGAATATTTATGAATAATATTTTAAAAAATAAATTGAGTGAAATAATATTTATGGACTTAATATTCGAAAGGGCTGAGATTGTGCGAAATAGTTGTCTGGAATATGTGTGAAATCTAAGTGAAATATTTATGCATTATAGTTTGATTTCTTTTTAAAATGGTAAAAAATGACTAATGTATTTGAATGTGTTAGTGAATTATTGTTTGGTGTTTTGTTTTGACATGTTGAAAAGGAAAGTGAAATTTCACATAAATTTAAATGTTGTTGTTTCACAAGCAAAACATGATCACACCTTAGTACTCTTTGGGTATTAATCACATAGCAATGTGAACTAGATTATTGACTCTAGTAAACCCTTTGGGTGTTGGTCACATGACGATGTGAACTATGGGTGTTAATCACATGGTAATGTGAAGTATTGATGTTAAATCACATGGTGATGTGAACTAGATTATTGACTCTAGTGCAAGTGGGAGACTGGAGGAAATATACCCTAGAGGCAATAACAAAGTTATTATTTATTTCCTTATATCATGATAAATGTTTATTATTCATGCTAGAATTGTATTAATCGAAAATATAATACATGTGTGAATACATAGACAAACAGTATGTCACTAGTATGCCTCTACTTGACTAACTCGTTGAATCGAAGATGGTTTAGTTTCCTAGCCATAGACATGAGGTGTCATTTGATTAACGGGGTCACATCATTAGAGAATGATGTGATTGACTTGACCCATTCCGTTAGCATAGCACTTGATCATTTAGTTTGTAGCTATTGCTTTCTGCATGACTTACACATGTTCCTGTGACTATGAGATTATGCAACTCCCGTTTACCAGAGGAACACTTTGTGTATTACAAAATGTCACAACGTAACTCGGTGATTATAAAGGTGCTCTACATGTGTCTCCGAAGGTACTTGTTGGGTTGGCGTATTTCGAGATTAGGATTTGTCACTCCGATTGTCGGAGAGGTATCTCTGGGCCCACTCGGTAATGCACATCACTATAAGCCTTGCAAGCATTGCAACTAATGAGTTAGTTGCGAGATGATGTGTTACGGAACGAGTAAAGAGACTTGCCGATAACAAGATTGAACTAGGTATTGAGATGCCCGAATCACGGGCAAGTAATATACCGATGACAAAGGGAACAACGTATGTTGTTATGTGGTTTGACCGATAAAGATCTTCGTAGAATATGTAGGAGCCAATATGAGCATCCAGGTTCCGCTATTGGTTATTGACCGGAGATGTGTCTCGGTCATGTCTACATAGTTCTTGAACCCGTAAGGTCCGCACGCTTAAAGTTCGATGAAGGTTATATTATGAGTTTATGTGTTTTGATGTACCGAAGGAGTTCGGAGTCCCGGATGAGATCGGGGACATGACGAGGAGTCTCAAAATGGTCGAGACGTAAAGATCGATATATTGGACGACTATATTCAGACATCGGAAATGTTCCGAGTGATTCGGGTATTTTCGGGAGTACTGGGGAGTTACGGGAATTCGTATTGGGCCTTAATGGGCCATACGGGAAAGGAGAGAAAGGCCTCAAAGGGTGGTCGCACCCCTCCCCATGGGCTGGTCCGAATTGGACTAGGGAGGGGGGGGGCTTCCTTCCTTCTCATTTTCCCTTCCCTTTGCTTCCCTGCTACTCCTACTACTTGGAAGGGCTCCTAGTTCTACTAGGAAAAGGGGAATCCTACTCCCGGTGAGAGTAGGACTCCTGTAGGGCGCGCCATAGAGAGGGCCGGCCCTCCCCCTCCTCCACTCCTTTATATACGGGGACAGGGGCACCCCAAAGACACAACAATTGATCTCTTGATCTCTTAGCCGTGTGCAGTGCCCCTCTCCACCATAATCCACCTCGGTCATATTGTAGCAGTGCTTAGGCGAAGCTCTGCGTCGGTAGAACATCATCATCGTCACCACACCGTCATGCTGACGGAACTCTCCCTCAAAGCTCGGCTGGATCGGAGTTCGAGGGACGTCATTGAGTTGAACGTGTGCAGAACTCGGAAGTGTCGTGCGTTCGGTATTTGATCGGTCGGATCATGAAGACGTACGACTACATCAACCGCGTTGTGCTAACGCTTCGGCTTTCGGTCTACGAGGGTACGTGGACAACACTCTCCCCTCTCGTTGCTATGCATCACCATGATCTTGCGTGTGCGTAGGAAAATTTTGAAATTACTACGTTCCCCAACAAGTCGGCCTACGGACACTTAGCTGCGAAGATTAAAGCTCTTATGATTGATAGAGAGTTCGTCCCACTGAAAGTTAGTAGAGATCAAAATAGGGTAGCACATCAGCTGGCTCTTTATAGCTGTACCAATGCTTGTACTGCAGTATGGCTGAATTCAAGCCCACCTTTCTGTGAGGACTTTTTATCTCGTGATTGTAACCCGATCATTATGAAATACAACTCTTTTTAACCTCGCAAAAAAAGAAGAAAAGAGAAAGGAAAGAGAGAGGAAGGAAATATACGGTAATTATAGGAGGATTGAGGGAGGACCCCTACCAAATGGATAGGACGTATGGGATTTGTGGGCGCCATATTTGGTTGGCAGGCGTACTAGCCTCATCCATATCTTATATGAATAAAAAAATGGCGTGGCATTTTTTTCCTACATACAATCCTCACTAAATTCACATTGTTTTTATTCAGTTGCAGTGGACCCACTTATGATCGTTACTAAATTTTCGCCAACTTTATAACACGTTGAATGTTATGTTTGTGCATACAGTCCTCACTAAATTTATATCACTTTTTTACCCGTTGTAACACACGGGCATATATGTTATTTTTTATATAAATAGAGGTATAATTTTATTTGGCCTCTCATTTGGTATGTCCATAGCGTTCCTAAAGGAAATATGCCCTAGAGGCAATAATAAAGTTATTATTTATTTCCTTATATCATCATAAAAGTTTATTATTCATGCTAGAATTGTATTAACCGGAAACATAATACATGTGTGAATACATAAACAAACAGAGTGTCACTAGTATGCCTCTACTTGACTAGCTCGTTAATCAAAGATGGTCATGTTTTCTAACCATGGACCAAGAGTTGTTATTTGATTAACGGGATCACATTATTAGTTGAATGATCTGATTGACATGACCCATTCCATTAGCTTAGCACCCGATTGTTTAGTATGTTGCTATTGCTTTCTTCATGACTTATACATGTTCCTATGACTATGAGATTATGCAACTCCCATTTGCTAGAGGAACACTTTGTGTGCTACCAAATGTCACAACGTAACTGGGTAATTATAAAGGAGCTCTACAGGTGTCTCCAAAGGTACATGTTGGTTGGCATATTTCGAGATTAGGATTTGTCACTCCGATTGTCGGAGAGGTATCTCTGGGCCCTCTCAGTAATGCACATCACTTAAGCCTTGCAAACATTGCAACTAATGAGTTAGTTGCGGGATGATGTATTACAGTACGAGTAAAGAGACTTGCCGGTAACGAGATTGAACTAGGTATAGGATACCGACGATCGAATCTCGGGCAAGTAACATACCGATGACAAAGGGAACAACGTATGTTGTTATGCGGTCTGACCGATAAAAGATCTTTGTAGAATATGTAGGAGCCAATATGAGCATCCAGGTTCCGCTATTGGTTATTGACCGGAGACGTGTCTCGGTCATGTCTACATTGTTCTCGAACCCGTAGGGTCCGCATGCTTAAGGTTACGATGACAGTTATATTATGAGTTTATGCATTTTGATGTACCGAAGGTTGTTCGGAGTCCCGGATGTGATCACGGACATGATGAGGAGTCTCGAAATGGTCGAGACATAAAGATTGATATATTGGAAGCCTATGTTTGGATATCGGAAGTGTTCCGGGTGAAATCGGGATTTTACCGGAGTACCGGGAGGTTACCGGAACCCCCCAGGAGGTATATGGGCCTTAGTGGGCCTTAGTGGAAGAGAGGAGAGGTGGCCAGAGATGGGCCGCGCACCCCTCCCCCCCTTGGTCCGAATTGGACAAGGAGAGGGGGGCGGGCCCCCT
>NC_041392.1:710972324-711000012 GCF_002162155.2 Triticum dicoccoides
GAGGGAGTAGGACTCCTCCTGGCGCGCCTCTCCTGGCCGGCCGGCCCCCCTCCCTTGAGCCTTTATATACGGAGGCAGGGGCACCCCCTAGAGACACAAGTTGATCCACGTGATCATATTCTTAGCCGTGTGCGGTGCCCCCTTCCACCATAGTCCTCGATAATATTGTAGCGGTGCTTAGGCGAAGCCCTGCGACAGTAGTACATCAAGATCGTCACCACGCCGTCGTGCTGACGGAACTCTTCCCCGACACTTTGCTGGATCGGAGTCCGGGGATCGTCATCGAGCTGAACGTGTGCTAGAACTCGGAGGTGCCGTAGTTTCGGTGCTTGATCGGTCGGGCCATGAAGACGTACGACTACATCAACCAAGTTAACGCTTCCATTGTCGATCTACAAGGGTACGTATATCACACTCTCCCCCGCTCGTTGCTATGCATCACCATGATCTTGCGTGTGCGTAGGAATTTTTTTTGAAATTACTACGTTCCCCAACAGTGGCATCCGAACCTAGGTTTTATATGTTGATGTTATATGCATGAGTAGAACACAAGTGAGTTGTGGGTGATATAAGTCATACTGCTTACCAGCATGTCATACTTTGGTTCGGCGGTATTGTTGGACGAAGCGGCCCGAACCGACATTACGCGTACGCTTACGCGAGACCGGTTATCCTGACGTACTTTGCACATAGGTGGCTTGCGGGTGACAGTTTCTCCAACTTTAGTTGAACCGAGTGTGGTTACGCCCGGTCCTTGTGAAGGTTAAAACAGCACCAACTTGACAAACTATCGTTGTGGTTTTGATGCGTAGGTAAGATTAGTTCTTGCTTAAGCCCGTAGCAGCCACGTAAAACATGCAACAACAAAGTAGAGGACGTCTAACTTGTTTTTGCAGGGCATGTTGTGATGTGATATGGTCAAGACATGATGCTAAATTTTATTGTATGAGATGATCATGTTTTTTAACCGAGTTATCGGCAACTGGCAGGAGCCATATGGTTGTCGTTTTATTGTACGCAATGCAATCGCGCTGTAATGCTTTACTTTATCACTAAGCGATAGCGATAGTCGTGGAAGCATAAGATTGGCGAGACGACAACGATGCTACGATGGAGATCAAGGTGTCACGCCGGTGACGATAGTGATCATGACGGTGCTTCGGAGATGGAGATCACAAGCACAAGATGATGATGGCCATATCATATCACTTATATTGATTGCATGTGATGTTTATCTTTTATGCATCTTATCTTGCTTTGATTGACGTAGCATTATAAGATGATCTCTCACTAAATTATCAAGAAGTGTTCTCCCTGAGTATGCACCGTTGCGAAAGTTCTTCGTGCTGAGACACCACGTGATGATCGGGTGTGATAGGCTCTACGTTCAAATACAACGGGTGCAAAACAGTTGCACACGCGGAATACTCAGGTTATACTTGACGAGCCAAGCATATACAGATATGGCCTCGGAACACGGAGACCGAAAGGTCGAGCGTGAATCATATAGTAGATGTGATCAACATAGTGATGTTCACCAATGAAACTACTCCATCTCACGTGATGATCGGACATGGTTTAGTTGATTTGGATCACGTGATCACTTAGAGAATTAGAGGGATGTCTATCTAAGTGGGAGTTCTTTAAGTAATATGATTAATTGAACCTAAATTTATCATGAACTTAGTACCTGATAGTATCTTGCTTGTTTTATGTATGATTGTAGATAAATGGCCCGTGTTGTTGTTCCGTTGAATTTTAATGCGTTCCTTGAGAAAGAAAAGTTGAAAGATGATGGTAGCAATTACACGGACTGGGTCCGTAACTTGAGGATTATCCTCATTGCTGCACAGAAGAATTACGTCCTGGAAGCACCGCTGGATGCCAGGCCTGCTAGTGGAGCAACACCAGATGTTGTGAACGTCTGGCAGAGCAAAGCTGATGACTACTCGATAGTTCAGTGTGCCATGCTTTACGGCTTAGAACCGGGACTTCAACAACGTTTTAAACGTCATGGAGCATATGAGATGTTCCAGGAGTTGAAGTTAATATTTCAAGAAAATGCCCGGATTGAGAGATATGAAGTCTCCAATAAGTTCTATAGCCGCAAGGTGGAGGAGAACAGTTCTATCAGTGAGCATATACTCAAAATGTCTGGGTATAATAATCACTTGATTCAAATGGGACTTAATCTTCCAGATGATTGCGTCATTGATAGAATTCTCCAATCACTGCCACCAAGCTACAAGAGCTTCGTGATGAACTATAATATGCAAGGGATGAATAAGACTATTCCTGAGCTCTTCGCAATGCTGAAAGCTGTGAAGGTAGAAATCAAAAAGGAGCATCAAGTGTTGATGGTCAACAAGACCACTAGTTTCAAGAAAAAGGGCAAAGGGAAGAAGAAGGGGAACTTCAAGAAGAACAGCAAGCAAGTTGCTGCTCAAGAGAAAAAACCCAAGTCTGGACCTAAGCCTGAAACTGAGTGCTTCTACTGCAAGCAGACTGGTCACTGGAAGCGGAACTGCCCCAAGTATTTGGCGGATAAGAAGGATGGCAAGGTGAACAAAGGTATATGTGATATACATGTTATTGATGTGCACCTTACTAATGCTCGCAGTAGCACCTGGGTATTTGATACTGGTTCTGTTGCTAATATTTGCAACTCGAAACAGGGACTACGGATTAAGTGAAGATTGGCTAAGGACGAGGTGACGATGCGCGTGGGAAATGGTTCCAAAGTCGATGTGATCGCGGTCGGCACGCTACCTCTACATCTACCTTCGGGATTAATATTAGACCTAAATAATTGTTATTTGGTGCCAGCGTTAAGCATGAACATTATATCTGGATCTTGTTTGATGCGAGACGGTTATTCATTTAAATCTAAGAATAATGGTTGTTCTATTTATATGAGTAATATCTTTTATGGTCACGCACCCTTGAAGAGTGGTCTATTCTTATTGTATCTCGATAGTAGTAACACACATATTCATAATGTTGAAGCCAAAAGATGCAGAGTTGATAATGATAGTGCAACTTATTTGTGGCACTGCCGTTTAGGTCATATCGGTGTAAAGCGCATGAAGAAACTCCATACTTATGGACTTTTGGAACCACTTGATTATGAATCACTTGGTACTTGCAAACCGTGCCTCATGGGCAAGATGACTAAAACGCCGTTCTCCGGTACTATGGAGAGAGCAACAGATTTGTTGGAAATCATACATACAGATGTATGTGGTCCGATGAATATTGAGGCTCGTGGCGGATATCGTTATTTTCTCACCTTCACAGATGATTTAAGCAGATATGGGTATATCTACTTAATGAAACATAAGTCTGAAACGTTTAAAAAGTTCAAAGAATTTTAGAGTGAAGTTGAAAATCATCGTAACAAGAAAATAAAGTTTCTACGATCTGATCGTGGAGGAGAATATTTGAATTACGAGTTTGGTGTACATTTGAAACAATGCAGAATAGTTTCGCAACTCACGCCACCCGGAACACCACAGCGTAATGGTGTGTCCGAACGTCGTAATCGTACTTTACTAGATATGGTGCGATCTATGATGTCTCTTACTGATTTACCGCTATCGTTATGGGGTTATGCTTTGGAGACGGCCGCATTCACGTTAAATAGGGCACCATCAAAATCCGTTGAGACGACGCCTTATGAACTATGGTTTGGCAAGAAACCAAAGTTATCGTTTCTGAAAGTTTGGGGCTGCGATGCTTATGTGAAAAAGCATCAACCTGATAAGCTTGAACCCAAATCGGAGAAATGTGTCTTCATAGGATATCCAAAGGAGACTATTGGATACACCTTCTATCACAGATCTGAAGGCAAGACTTTTGTTGCTAAGTTCGGAAACTTTTTGGAGAAGGAGTTTATCTCGAAAGAAGTGAGTGGGAGGAAAGTAGAACTTGACGAGGTAACTGTACCTGCTCCCTTTTTGGAAAGTAGTACATCACAGAAACCTGTTTCTGAGACACCTACACCAATTAGTGAGGAAGCTAATGATAAAGATCATGAAACTTCAGAACAAGATACTACTGAACCTCGTAGATCAACCAGAGTAAGATCCGCACCAGAGTGGTACGGTAATCCTGTTCTAGAAGTCATGCTACTAGATCATGATGAACCTACGAACTATGAAGAAGCGATGGTGAGCCCAGATTCCGCAAAATGGCTTGAAGCCATGAAATCTGAGATGGGATCCATGTATGAGAACAAAGTATGGACTTTTGTTGACTTGCCCAATGATCGGCAAACAATTGAGAATAAATGGATCTTCAAGAAGAAGACTGGCGCCGACGGTAATATTACTGTCTACAAATCTTGACTTGTCACAAAAGGGTTTCGACAAGTTCAAGGGGTTGACTACGATGAGACCTTCTCACCCGTAGCGATGCTTAAGTCTGTCCGAATCATGTTAGCAATTGCCGCATTTTATGATTATGAAATTTGGCAGATGGATGTCAAAACTGCATTCCTGAATGGATTTCTGGAAGAAGAGTTGTATATGATGCAACCGGAAGGCTTTGTCGATCCAAAGGGAGCTAACAAAGTGTGCAAGCTCCAGCGATCCATTTATGGACAAGTGCAAGCCTCTCGGAGTTGGAATAAACGCTTTGATAGTGTGATCAAAGCATTTGGTTTTATACAGACTTTTGGAGAAGCCTGTATTTACAAGAAAGTGAGTGGGAGCTCTGTAGCATTTCTGATATTATATGTGGATGACATATTACTGATTGGAAATGATATAGAATTTCTGGATAGCATAAAGGGATACTTGAATAAGAGTTTTTCAATGAAAGACCTCAGTGAAGCTGCTTACATATTAGGCATAAAGATCTATAGAGATAGATCAAGACGTTTAATTGGACTTTCACAAAGCACATACCTTGACAATATTTTGAAGAAGTTCAAAATGGATCAAGCAAAGAAAGGGTTCTTGCGTGTGTTACAAGGTGTGAAGTTGAGTCAAACTCAATGCCCGACCACTGCAGAAGATAGAGAGAAGAAGAAAGATGTTCCCTATGCTTCAGCCATAGGCTCTATCATGTATGCAATGCTGTGTACTAGACCTGATGTGCCCCTTGCTATAAGTCTAGCAGGGAGGTACCAAAGTAATCTAGGAGTGGATCACTGGACAGCGGTCAAGAACATCCTGAAGTACCTGAAAAGGACTAAGGATATGTTTCTCGTATATGGAGGTGACAAAGAGCTCATCGTAAATGGTTACGTTGATGCAAGCTTTAACACTGATCCGGACGATTCTAAATCGCAAACCGAATACGTGCTTACATTAAACGGTGGAGCTGTCAGTTGGTGCAGTTCTAAACAGAGCGTCGTGGCGGGATCTACGTGTGAAGTGGAATACATAGCTGCTTCGGAAGCAGCGAATGAAGGAGTCTGGATGAAGGAGTTCATATCCGATCTAGGTGTCATACCTAGTGCATCGGGTCCAATGAAAATCTTTTGTGACAATACTGGTGCAATTGCCTTGGCGAAGGAATCCAGATTTCACAAGAGAACCAAGCACATCAAGAGACGCTTCAATTCCATCCGGGATCTAGTCCAGGTGGGAGAAATAGAGATTTGCAAGATACATACGGATCTGAATGTTGCAGACCCGTTGACTAAGCCTCTTCCAGGAGCAAAACATGATCAGCACCAAGGCTCCATGGGTGTTAGAATCATTACTGTGTAATCTAGATTATTGACTCTAGTGCAAGTGGGAGACTGAAGGAAATATGCCCTAGAGGCAAAAATAAAGTTATTATTTATTTCCTTATATCATGATAAAAGTTTATTATTCATGCTAGAATTGTATTAACCGGAAACATAATACATGTGTGAATACATAGACAAACAGAGTGTCACTAGTATGCCTCTACTTGACTAGCTCGTTAATCAAAGATGGTCATGTTTCCTAACCATGGACAAAGCGTTGTTATTTGATTAACGGGATCATATCATTAGTTGAATGATCTGATTGACATGACCCATTCCATTAGCTTAGCACCCGATCGTTTAGTATGTTGCTATTGCTTTCTTCATGACTTATACATGTTCCTATGACTATGAGATTATGCAACTCCCGTTTGCCAAAGGAACACTTTGTATGCTACCAAACGTCACAACGTAACTGGGTGATTATAAAGGAGCTCTACAGGTGTCTCCAAAGGTACATGTTGGGTTGGCGTATTTCGAGATTAGGATTTGTCACTCCGATTGTCAGAGAGGTATCTCTGGGCCCTCTCGGCAATGCACATCACTTAAGCCTTGCAAGCATTGCAACTAATGAGTTAGTTGCGGGATGATGTATTACAGATCGAGTAAAGAGACTTGCCGGTAACGAGATTGAACTAGGTATAGGATACCGACGATCGAATCTCGGGCAAGTAACATACCGATGACAAAGGGAACAGCGTATGTTGTTATGCGGTCTGACCGATAAAAGATCTTCGTAGAATATGTAGGAGCCAATATGAGCATCCAGGTTCCGCTATTGGTTATTGACCGGAGACGTGTCTCGGTCATGTCTACATTGTTCTCGAACCCGTAGGGTCCGCACGCTTAAGGTTACGATGACAGTTATATTATGAGTTTATGCATTTTGATGTACAGAAGGTTGTTCGGAGTCCCGGATGTGATCACGAACATGACGAGGAGTCTCGAAATGGTCGAGACATAAAAATTGATATATTGGAAGCCTATGTTTGGATATCGGAAGTGTTCCGGGTGAAATCGGGATTTTACCGGAGTACCGGGAGGTTACCGGAACCCCCCGGGAGGTATATGGGCCTTAGTGGGCCTTAGTGGAAGAGAGGAGAGGTGGCCAGAGATGGGCCGCGCGCCCCTCCCCCCTTGGTCCGAATTGGACAAGGAGAGGGGGCCGGCCCCCCTTCCTCCTCTCTCTCCTCTTCCCCCCCTCCGCGAATCCTATTTCAACTAGGAAAGGGGGGGGCAGTCCTTCTCCCGGAGGGAGTAGGACTCCTCCTGGCGCGCCTCTCCTGGCCGGCCGGCCCCCCTCCCTTGAGCCTTTATATACGGAGGCAGGGGCACCCTCTAGAGACACAAGTTGATCCACGTGATCATATTCTTAGCCGTGCGCGGTGCCCCCTTCCACCATAGTCCTCGATAATATTGTAGTGGTGCTTAGGCGAAGCCCTGCGACAGTAGTACATCAAGATCGTCACCACGCCGTCGTGCTGACGGAACTCTTCCCCAACACTTTGCTGGATCGGAGTCCGGGGATCGTCATCGAGCTGAACGTGTGCTAGAACTCGGAGGTGCCGTAGTTTCGGTGCTTGATCGGTCGGGCCGTGAAGACGTACGACTACATCAACCAAGTTAACGCTTCCGTTGTCGATCTACAAGGGTACGTAGATCACACTCTCCCCCGCTCGTTGCTATGCATCATCATGATCTTGCGTGTGCGTAGGAATTTTTTTTTGAAATTACTACATTCCCCAACAGTTCCTCCATACTTAGCTAGGCTATTCTACAGATCGTCTATGCTGGGCCGCCGGGCCTCTGCCCCGTTCGTCTGTGTTACGTTCCACCAATAAAAAAAATAGTGCCCTCCCAATCTGTCTGTGCGACCCGGCCCAACAAATCAAACCCACCAGCCCGTTTAGGAGATGAGACAAAAATAGTTGACCGTGACATGAATCAAACTCACAACCTCCCCTGTTCTTTGGTGTTGATCGTTTTACCCCGCAAAAAAGGTGTTGATCGTTTTAAACTAAAGTTAAATTTGGAGATTTTTTGTGTCCTTTACGGACTGGTACTGAACTACTACAATGTAAAATATGGATAGCACAAACACAAGGCGCAAGTTAGATTGTGCGGATGTGGCCGGGATCTCAAACGCGACCGTTCGTTGGTCTGTGTATGTAGACGATTCTTTATTGACTCGAAGCTTAGGTGGAACGTTCGTCGTGTAGTGGACATCGTGACCGACAATGAGGACAAAGAAAATAAGTGGTAACAAGGATGGGGCGCTAAGTGTGATAATTTGTTTCTCCCATTGCAACGCACAGACACTTTTGCGAGTGCAATTTATACACAGAGTAGGCACACACTATGGAGTAACTTTTTAATTGACATATTGACGTATGATGGGAATTCCCAGTTATTTATGATTCCAGCAAGCATAGGAAATATTTTAGCCACATCATAGGGAACATAATTGGAAAGAGAGTGTTGTGATGAACCTGATTATCATGATGCGAATTTGATTCACTAATTTGAACTTGCCTATCATTATTTCTACTGTCCTTTGTAAATGTTTGTTTGACACTACTATGTAAAATTTATGTTTATTTATTTTAATGTGGGCCATGTTTGTAAGATCCAGTAGATTGTCCGGTGAACCCAAAACATCATATTTTCCCATGAGACTACTTTTGTTGGGCTGAAAATTGTTCGGCTCCCGTACCAACGCACGGGCAATTACCTAGTCATGTAATAAAAATCCCTAAACAATTTGGACAACGCTATAGGTTCATTTTCACAAAATAAATCAATCATTTGTTTTTGCCATCATGTTCAAATTTTCTACAAATACGGTTATTGTTTTAGTGTGCTGGTCTTGTGGGGCATTAGCAAGATGACTTTTCGATTGCTTACTACAACAAGTTTGGTATGGCTTTGGTGAGAGATAGGCGATAATTGCGGCAAGCCGTCGGCTCGCTCGGGTATTTGTAGTCGTCTCCAAATGGTCTGTGATCATAGATGTATGTTTTTTATTTTTGTATTTTTAACTGCCATGATATGATGAATAGATCAGAGCCAAAAAAAAAAGATTGAAAGTTTTATAAAGAAAAATGCTCAAATTTTCTATTTTAACAAATGCAGTGGTTTCCTCTCAGTTGCCCATGCCGTCCGTCAACGACGCAGGCGGCTATTGCGTGTTGCATAGCAGCTTACGTGTCAACATAAAAAAGGCCCCGCGAATCAATCTGTGGTTGAGTTGGTTAGGTGGACAGTGGTATCCTCAACCCACCAGGGTTCAAATCCTGGTGCTCACATTATTCCTGGATTTATTTCAGGATTACCGGCGATGCGCTTTCAGTGGGAGGAGACGTTTCCGTCGACGACGAAGCGCCTGGAGGTGCTCATAGGGGTAGGGTGTGCGTGTGTGCATTCATAGGGATGAGTGTATGCGCGTATATATGAGCGCTTGTGTTTGTACTGATGCTCAAAAAAAAACATAAAAGAGGCCCCACATCATAGGAGCCCTTTCTTTTTTTAGCCTTGAAGCAGATACATCAGGAGCCACACACACACAAAAAAAAGCTTTGTTTTTCCTCGTCTGTTCCGGCGGGGGGAGGCGGCGATGGCCGCGTGGGCCGATGGTCGGCGCTCGCGGCGAGCGCACTAATCCACAGCTTCGCTGGGGGCAGCTACTGATCCGGTGTATACTCGCCGGCGATCAAGGACGTGGGCGCCTACGCCGGCTTCCTCTCCGCGTAGGCGCCCGTGGGCCACTGAATCCCCTGCATCGCTCTGTGCTGCCGGGTACCTCCCCATGTGGCTCGCCGGCCCCGATCCCGCTGGTCTGCCTCGAGCCCTCGACATGCTGCTCGCCGCGCAGGCGCGGACCTTCCTATATACGGCCGATGTCGTCACCGCCGTCGAGAACTTCCCCGGCCACCGCGGCACCGTCAACGGCATCCTGAAGGTACTGCCGTCCTGATCCCCCCTCGCTGGCTTTCTTTCTTACTGTACTGCTAAGCAGTATTCAGTCTCTGCTCTGCGTCAGTACCTAAATGATGTGATTAATTAGACCTATTGCGATTCATGCTACAATACAACCCTGTGTAGATGATGTATATGCTGAAATAAAAGAAAAACAAATTATACAGATGAAATCAGAAGTATCAAAAAATCCATGTGAAATCAAAACGGCCACATCCTCTGCTGTGACTGAGGAATCAAAAATCAGAAGAACCATGTGTTTTGTTTGCTTTCAGTTCCTTTCTTTCTTATATGTGCTGTGACTGAGGAATCTGTTCTGGTGGCATAGCTGATACGAACCTAGATACAAATTACTCAATGGATAATGGATACAAGGAATTCAGTCACAGATACTCCCTCCATTCCCTTATACAAGGCCACTATGAAAAATACATTTTGCATCTATACAAGGCCACTACCAGTAACCGAAGCAAAATTTAATGATGTTTTCTCATACTAGCAACTTGTTTAATACTTGCATGCATGTAGTCATAATGACACTATGCTACTTCCTTCTCATTTCTTCCTTGCATGCATACGGGCATATTAATGATCCCAGTTAACAAGAAGAAAAGTTGGCTTGCAAAGTAGTCATTAAATTTTACCTAGGTACATGTAATTTGAGTTTGTGGCCTTGTATAAGGGAATGGAGGGAGTACAAGTTTCTATCAGCAAGAAAGGGGATCTGGGAAGCTAGAGCCGGGAGGTGGGAGAGGGAAAACGCCCAACAGCGGCCAGTTCGGGTTCCAGTTCTTCCATCCTTCCCTGAATCGATGTGTTCCTCTATATATCAGGTCAAGCCTCCTCGGGTTGGGCTTTGCAGTCTGTTTGGGCCTCGTGGGCCGGCATTGAGCCTCTTTGGTTGTGGTTGATGAAGTAGTTCCCGTGACATTCCTCCCTTCTTGAAACTCGGCTTGACCCCAAGCCGACACCGAAGAATTTATGCCCGGGTCCCATGGAACTGCCAGAGCGGTGGTGATATCCTTCATGGTAGTAGCCATGTTCGAGGTAGACTTGATCAAGTTCAAAGACGCTAGCGTCGTTGAGGTAGTAGTCGTTGTTGGCACGGACTTGGTTGATGTCGAAGTAGTTCTCGTGGCTGATGTAGACTTGATCGAGGAAGATGTCCATAAGCATAAGACTCCTCCGTCCTTCAAATTTTGCTTGCCGCTCAGGGAGATACACCTGAGAGCACTTGGTTGACCCATCACATGCCAACCATTCAGTCTTGTAAAGACTGCACACTGGGAGTTGTATGCAACAATAGTACACACAGAACCAAGCACCCAAGCAATCTTCCAAACCATCAAGGGACTGAATTCAAACCTCAAATGTACCGAGCAATTGATATAGAACTCTGTGGCATGAGCCTCTGAGAGTTTGCAGCTCACCAACTCAGTAGCAGAGCACTCGAGCATTATTTTTGGAGAAGTGTTTGCAAGAACAAGGCATCCATAGGAGCTCTTCAACATCAGCTGGTCCACACTTGGCATTGGATGTTTCTAGGAGCTAAGTTCAGTGCAAGGTAACACGTTAATTTGAACCGTTGAGACATCTGGCCATGTTAACAGAAATCCAAGATTCAGACAACCAAGCCTACTATGATAGTCCAAAATAATTTTGCTGTGGGGGTACACTCCTTGCCTGTCAGAGCACTCAACCCCAATAGCAATAGTGTTGGGATTGCCACATGAGCAATTGCAGAATAAGGAGTACACTCCTTGATTCTCACAAACTGCAGCTTGTATGTGTGCTGGCTTGGTACTTGCAGGAAATGACAATCGCTGCTCGACCATTTGATGAATGGGGTTATTCCTTTGAGAGGTTCGCTCTACTGCGCTGATGCTCACAAACAAGGAATGCAGTCCAATTTTCGTCATATAAGAATTAACCTCAGTGTACTGCTCCGCCATATAGGAAATCCTGTTGTTAAACTCCAACTTTCCGCTCTTGCATAATGTAAGTTCAGGTGCAATAGAGAAGTTGTGACTTGGACAAACTAGATATTCCTCCAAACATAGGTGATTGACGGGAGTACATACCATTAAGGGCTTGGTGATGTTGGATACAGCAATAGCCTTGCCCTGAACTACAAATTTCATCCAATGCACAGTAAGCTGCGGCTCAATCTCATCGAACATAATTACTCGCAAATAGTTATCAGTGCAACGTAGAATACTCGACAAGGCCTTCAGACATTTAAACTCATCAGAACTGACTGGCCGAGTTGTGACAATCTCTTTACTCTTCAGCTGGTTGTCAACTACTGTAAGTTCTCCATAAGAATTATGGGTGTAGAGCCACTCGACATCAATTGCGCCCATGAACCTGTGATAAGGGCTCGCAAGGCATGCTTCAATGATATGTTGCCCAGGCCAGAAAGAATCTTCTAAAATTGTATTGGCCAACAGCAAACCTTGAATATCTGACCGCCAATATTCCGCACTCCTCCATAGCTCTTGATCCACCAAAGGCAGCTGTACAGAAAAATACCCCTTGTCTTTATGAGCTCCCTGAGAGGTCCAAATGAATAAAATGCTCCCAATTCTGACTTGCGTGTATACCAGGCTACCATCAGGGAATACCAGTTTGTGTAACCATATGGTGTGAGTGACTATAACTGAGATTAACACACCACAGCATTCAGCCATATGAAGGGCAACAACGAGAGATTGAATGCTTACTGCCTTGTTGCAGCACACAATTGCATGCAGATTTGGTGAGCATGTCACAGCCGATAAGAACCATCCTCCAGAGGGCCAAGTGTTGAGCTTCACCATAACATTCTGCAACTTTCCAACCTGAAGAAATAAGTAACAACTGGACCAGGGGAAATTTACTTGAGCATTCTCACTGGGATGAATCTGTAGGCCGCTACTTATGAACTCAGCCTTCACAATAGTCATCAAGGCGGCTATCTCAAGTTCCAGCCAACCCATGTGATTCGTCATTGGATTTTTGTGAACACCGGGACCCCATGGTGATGTGACACACAGAACTCTTTGGGCAACATGTGGCACACTAAAATTTTCATCAAATGAGAAGTAGTCCCAAAGAAGCCAATGCATCTGTCCTATTAATGCCACCATGAAACCCACCATTTTCTCTTCCTGTAAGGCCTCATTCTTGAAATTTGTTTGAAGTGATGGAGTCCATGGCTGCAGCAACTTATATTGCAAATACTCCCAGGAGGAAATTGATTGTGGCTCTACAGGACAACCCAATACTAGCTCATCTCCAGTAAGAAATTCAACTGAGTGTTGTCTGGGCATACCAGCTGAAGAAATCTTCATGAGGCTCCTAAATTCATCCAACTGCAACACGGTACATACATGGCTGCACACAATGAATGGCCATGGTACCTGCCGGAGCACCTTTGATGACAAGGTAGCAACGATTTTTTCTAAGAATCCTTCCTGAGAGTACTACTTGAAGAGCGTCGTGTTCCCAGGACTCGAAAACCGTCTGTCATTGTTTCCTCCAGTTTGCCTGAGTGGCACAAAGACATTAGTCTTTGAATTTATTCGAGAGCCAAAGAGTGGCTTCCATTTGTACTCTGCTTCATTAGTGGCAGCGCTCTCAGCATGTGCAGCTTGGTCACCGATGAAGGAAGGCCATGGCCTTGGTCGTAGCCCTTGTCTCGGTCGCATGATACTCGGGATCACATATACGATAGACATGTACATGAACAACTCGGTGTGGTTGATGAGGCACGTTGTCGAACACCTTGAGGACGACTTGGTGTCCAGCACGAGGAGAACAGACAACCAGCACAGCTGGGCTGGCCAGAGCCCCGGAGACTCAGTGAAGGATGCAGACACACTCCATGGAGTCAGGGGCAGCATTCCTAGGCCACTTCCGCTGTGGCTACTGTCGAGGGTTCCGCCGCTTGCCGCAGGTGCAGCAAGCAAGGGGACGACGACGACCGTGGCCGTGAGCGACGTAGGTGTTGCGGCTGGGGTGAACACAGAAGCCAATGTGGCACCCTTCTGGCTTGGGTATTCTGTCGACCACATGGCATGCAACAAGGAGCATGAGCTGCTGGTAGCAGAAAGGACGACCTCAGCGGCCTCCTCGATGATGATGGTTGGTGGTGAGATGACATGAGGCACGGCCTCGTCAACGCCAACGTCGAGGCTGGCGTCGGGGATACTCACCGCAGGTGCAAGACCGGCAATGACGTTGTCGTGGTCAACCGCAATCTCCTCAGTCATTGGCTCTTGCACGGGAGACTTGATGATTTCAGAATCTGTGCCGACCAACTCCATCAACTCACGCACAGCGTCCCGGATCCGATTGAATTGCTCAGCTAGGCTGCTCATGGTGACGATGGTGGGGAAATTTTGTAGGTGGGAGGTGGTGGACTGGCTCTGAATACCAAATGATACGAACCTAGATACAAATTACTCAATGGATAATGGATACAAGGAATTCAGTCACAGATACAAGTTTCTATCAGCAAGAAAGGGGATCTGGGAAGCTAGAGCCGGGAGGTGGGAGAGGGAAAACGCCCAACGGCGGCCAGTTCGGCTTCCAGTTCTTCCATCCCCTTCTCTGAAGCGATGTGTTCCTCTATATATCAGGTCAAGCCTCCTCGGGTTGGGCTTTGCAGTCTGTTTGGGCCTCGTGGGCCGGCATTGAGCCTCTTTGGTTGTGGTTGATGAAGTAGTTCCCGTGACATTCCTCCCTCCTTGAAACTCGGCTTGACCCCAAGCCGACACCGAAGAATTTATGCCCGGATCCCATGGAACTGCCAGAGCGGTGGTGATATCCTTCACAATAGTAGCCATGTTCGAGGTAGACTTGATCAAGTTCAAAGACGCTAGCGTCGTTGAGGTAGTAGTCGTTGTTGTCACGGACTTGGTTGATGTCGAAGTAGTTCTCGTGGCTGATGTAGACTTGATCGAGGAAAAGTACAGTATGCAGATCCTGTACATGCTGAAATTAGCAGAAAAATACATACGAACTATTCTGGAAAAGTACAGTAATGTGATTTATTAGAATTATTATAGTGTAATTCATACATACAGTATAACCATGGTAGGAATTCTTGCTCCTTTGGGAGGCAGCATCACTGGTTCTAGAAGAAGAGTACAATTGTGTAGGCGCAGTCACTGTTTCACTATAATTTGCTCTGCCCAAAGACATCAGAGAGGCAATAATGCAGCCTTCTTTTGCTGGTCTCGTCCTTTCAGCACCATGTTTGTTTTCTGAAATCCTGTATCTACTCCTGACACTGGGTGGAGCTATCATTTGCGTTAATTGCACGAACTTTCAGTGTTATTGTCTTGAGTTTTCAGCTAACTATATTCCTAACTCGGACGATGCAAACGTGTGTCGATCCAACATTGCACACATTTTGCTGAATAATCCTAACCTGCACTCTGTTTCTCGACGACGTACCAAACTAGCAATCGTAAGGCGCATTTATTAGGCAGTGTATCATGTTTTTTCTTGTTACACAAGTACATATATGCCCTACTCCTTTATTATGGTATTAAATGATCTATGCATTTTCCGAACAGGGTTTTCTGGGCTTTGGGTGGAGCAATACTTATGCTAGCGATATTACCCACAGGCCATAGTCGTCGCATTGCTGCTCATGTATTTTGTCGATGTCCACAGTGCTCATCGGCGGTACAACAAGAAGTTCCTTGATGCCTTCGCTCTTATGGCCGTTTCTGTTGCCGGGTACCTGATGGTTGTCATAATCTGTGACCAAGTATTCGTGATAAGTTCAGCTGGACAGAGTGTTTGCTTCGCGATACTCCTGCTGTTGATCATGTCTCCAACAGTTATTGTTATAACAGCTCACAAGATGGAATCGAAACAATGAGAAGAGCCAGCTCTAGCACTGCGCTTGTGGGATCTGGTCAGGACATGTCGTCGCACAAAGAAAACATGAATGTGGTGCAGGCCATGTGTAAACTGACTTCTGACTGCTCTTCCTTGCGATGGCCTGTGGAATGGGATCGGGGCTAGCCAGGGTGAACAACATCAGCCAGATCAGGGGCTCTCTTTGAGTAAACGAGCAGGGAGACCAGCACCCTGGTGTCGCTCTGGAGCATCTGGAACTTCTCGGGGAGGTTCATGAGGAGTAGGCTGGCCTTTTTCATAGCAGCGACGCTTCTGGTCATGGGTGTAGGCCATGCTATCATCTCCTCCGGTTTCCACGCATAGCTCTACGTCGGCTCTGGTTTCCAAAGGCGCTTCTATGGCAAGGAGTCGCCACAAGGTGAGTTTGCCTGCGCCGGAAAGCACTGCTTCGCACTCCCCTTCCTGATTATGGCATGTGTTTGTGTTTCGGGTCTGCCGTAGCATTTGTATTGTTCATCAGAACAAAGAAGTTTTGTAGGTGAGTTATATACGCCAGACTGCTGTCTTTTGTAGAGAATAAACTTATATATATGCAAACGACACTCAGTATCATGTTAGCATTTGGTATTATAGCATTATGTACTAGTATATAGCAACATTATAATGGCTAATTCCTTTCTGAATTAATAGTCGAGAAGATGAGTGATACATATTTTATTTAGACAACCACTGCATCTGTTTGTGTTTGTAAGAGAGCACTAACAAGCTCACTCTACTCCTATATATCACTTCACTCGTCACCTTGTTTGATTCCTCCTTTAGCTTCCTCTGGTGTTACGCCCTTCCCGTTGTCTTTCTACTTTTCTTTCTTCTCCTTTACTCCTCTTTCTCCTCAGCTTTCTCCACTTCTGCCTCATCTTCCTCATTCACCTTCGCCTTTGCTGCTGCCGCGTCTTCCTTGGCCTGCTTGAGCGCCTCAATGAGGCCTGATGAACACTAATTAGGGTCCCTCTTCTTCTTCGTCGACATTGGCATCAGGTTGTCTGCCACATCGGTGGGCAACATGTCGGTCTCCTCGAGCAGCCGTTGAATCTCCCCAAACAGACCATGCTCCACGACATCCAGGTAGTTCTTGGCAAGCACCTTGAAGCCCTCGAAGAGGCAATAGGACATCTCGATTTGCTTGTCCATCCTGCCCTGTCGGATCAGTGCCGGGTCCATTTTCTCCTTTTGGTTCGTCGTGAAGATGATGATTCGCTCACGGACGGATGCTGCCATAGCCCGTCGATGAAGTTAAGCAGGCATGAGAGCATCACCTTGCTTTCGTTGTCCTTCAGTGGGTCTTGTTAGCATTTTGTATTGTTGCACGCTTTATATGTAGCAGCATTACAAGTGAGATCACTGCATTTTTCTTTTGCAAGGGAGCAATAGTGAAGAAGCGCACTCGTTTTCCTTGGCTTCCTGGCTTGAGATCATTTCACTCGTTGATATTTCCATTGGCTTCCTCCGGTGCTTTGTCCTTCCCTTTGTCTTCCTCCTTGGCTTTCTTCACCTCTGCCTCCTCTTTCTCCTTGGCTTTCTTTGTTGCGGCCTCCTTGGCCTCCTCTGCCTCCTTCACCTTGGTTGCCGCCGCATCCTCCATGTCCTGCTTGAGCACCTCAATGAGGCCTGTCAAGCACTCGTCGGGCTCCCTCTTTTGCTTCTTCCACATGGGCATAAGGTTCCCTGCAACGTCGGCAGGCGACATGTCTGTCTCCTCGAGCAGCCGCTAAATTTCCCCAAAGAGCTTGTGCTCGATGACATCTAGGTAGTTTATGGCGAGCACCTTGAATCCCTCGAAGCGGTAGTAGGACATCTCGATTTGCTTGTCCACTCCGCCCCTCCGGATCAACACCTAGTCCAGCTTCTCCTTGTGGTTGGTGGAGAAGATGATGATCCCCTCACCTCCGCAAGCAGACCACAGCCCGTCGATGAAGTTAAGCAGGCCTGAGAGCGTCACCTTGGTGACATCATCCTTCTCCGGCTCTACCGGTACCTTGGGCTTGTCATCATTGTTGGAGTCCTTGTCGCTTGCGGTCTTCTTGTCCTTGCTGCGTTTTCCGGTGAGGTTGACAAAGCGGTCAATGTCCTCTATGACGATGATGGACTTGCCTGTGGTCTCGATGAAGAGCTTCCGCAACTCGCTGTTGTTCTTGACCGTCGTGAGCTCAAGCTCATAGACGCCATCATCGAGGAAGTTGGCCATGGCGGCGATCATGGTGGACTCGCCGGTGTCGGGCGGTCCGTAAAGGAGGTACCCACGCTTCCATGCCTTGCCGATCTTGGCCTAGTATTCCTTGCTCTCCTGGAATGCCATGCATGAGGTCGTTGATGACGGCCTCATTCTCATCAGAGATCATGGCGAGTGTGTCAACGGTGGCGGGGTGCTCGAAGTGGACGTGGCTCCAGACGCTTTTGCCCCAGTAGGGGTTCGAGCTGCCGCTGGCATTGTTGGTGAAGAGGCGGCATGGGATGTTCTTGACGGTGACAGCGCGACCCTCGCCGAGGATGAAAGGAAGGTAGGAGTCCCAGAGAAGTCGTCAAGGACATCCTCATGGTGGTCCCAGAGAAGTCGTCAATGACCTTCTCGTGGTCGTCAACAGAGACCCTGAGGTTCTTGTTGTCCTTGCCGAGCTCGGCCTTGAGCTTGGGCACGCGGTGGGCGCAGGCATCACTGAGGTAGGCTTTGACAGAGGGGAAGAAGTCAGCCGAGGAAGATGTCGGTCGCCACCACCGATGCAAGCCCCGCCCACCTCTCCACCATCGCCGTCATTACCGGACCTGAAGCTCCTCTTCATATCGTGTCTTGACAGAAAGCCGTAGTGACCTGGATTGGACTGTATGCGTGTACGTGTTGCTTATATAATGCTGAAGAGGAGGTGGTCGGAAGAGGAGGTGGCCCAGCGAGCGTTTAGCTGCTGCTACGCGGGAACGAGCACACCGCTCAGTTCGCCGTGTCCCGTGTGCGTTTTAGTACCACACCGCGCGTAAACAAAAATTAGTACTACACCGCTCGCTTTGGAGCGTACTTCGCAGTCTAAATAGTCTGGCAGCGACGCACATTTGGCCGATGACGCAAAGCATATACACCAGCTTGTTGGTTCAGGGTCTGTCGAGGCAAAAAGCAATCATCACATACTTCTGGCCGGGCCAGCCCTTAAGTTGCTGTTAAGTCGTGCATGAGGGGGGCCAAAAGTATGGATTGGCGTCAGTCTTTTTTTCCTAAGCCTTCACTTTTATTTTTTCAAAGTACCAAGATCTATTATAAAAATGACCGATGCTAGGTGCCGGCTGGCCAAATTTTTTGGCGGGTTGAAGCGAAAAAATTTGTCAGTCCAGCAAAAGAAGAAGCCAACTCCAGCAAAATTGCATCACCGTTGCCGGCCACAACAAAAAAACCTCATCGGTTCTAGCTAAAGGAAACGCCAGTTGTAGCTCAAAATCGTGCCGGTTGTAGCATGTCGACTCCACGCCACCAAAAACGCACCTCGCTCTAGCGCGGGCTGCTGCCATTTGCAGCTCCTATGACCACCATCTCCAGCAACGACGGCTGTCGGGGTTGCAGCACGCAGCACTGAGTTGGGGGCGTAGCTCGTAAGTTGTGGCCTCGAGCTCGTCGGTGTTTGTTGTGCTCGTGACAAGACCGGGGAGTACGCGGCAGGCGCGGGGCTGGTCGCAGCAAATCCGGCGGCGGTGGCAGCTCCATGGATGCGACGCTGGAGAGCAAAGGTAGGGCCATCGACACGGGGGAGCTGGAGGTGGGCGGCCGTCGACGTGGGGGAGAAGGAGGTGGGCGGTCGTCAGCGCAGGGAAGATAGAGATGCATGTGAGAGAGATGACGCAGATCAGCTGAGGAGATAAGGTACTAGTTGTGAGATGCACGATTAGTTCGGATTGAGCGACACGAGCGGCTGGCGCAAAGTTGGGCCGGTCGGCCGTATACAAATGTTTCCCGATAAAAATTCGCTGGAAGTAGAAAGTATCTTAAACATAATAAATATTACATCAAGGTCTTTGGACCATGAAATGACCAACCGTCGGTAGAGCAACCCACTGAAACGCCAACTTCCCCTCTCTTATGTAAGTCTTTCCTTCTCTTTCAAATGGTTGAACTTCTGGTTCCTAATCACATTAGCTTGTGCACGTTGATGATGCTTCCATATGTCAGCCTTTTCTCGCAGCTTGGTGTCTCCTCCTCTTTCTCTGCCAGCTCTCCCTTCAAGTTGCCCACTGAATTGTCCAGCAAGCCATCTTCTCCTATTCATTGGACCTCTTAAACTGCTGGTAGTTGAACTCCATGGCCATCTGTTCATGGGCATCCAAGAGGCAGTTGACATCGACAACTAACTTCTGATAGTTCTCCTCTAGTTTTCTTTTCTCCCGATTCAGATTGTTTTTTTTGAGAGAGTACGCCAAGAGCGTACCTAAGCTTTATAGAAGGGAGAAATAATTACAAGGGGATTGTTTTGGCCATCACCACAAGTCGGCAAGGCCAACTAGACTCCCACTCCTATCCTACCAACACGACTACTCACACAAGTGTTGAACACTCCTTGCTCCTGCCGCTAGCCAAAGTTGCAGCTCTTGATGAATCTTCATGGAGAGATCCGCTTCCTTGCAAATGCCATGTCCACCAAAAACTCTCCCATTCCTTTGCTTCCAAATGTTCCAACAAATCAAAAGCACCAGCGAATCAAATCCCTTTCGATACGCCTTGGTGATCCGCTTCCGGACAGTTGGCCACCAATCCTGTAGTATATCCGTCGGCGAGGGCATCATCCGCATGTCGATCTTAGCCCACCTGAGGCATTGGAACCACACCTGCCTCGAGTAAACACATTGGAGCATTGTATGCTCCACCGAGTCCTCCTCTTGATCACATAGAAAACAAACAGATGTAGCATCATGAAGTCCATGCCGGAATCTACGATCGGAGGTCCAAAGTCTTCGCTGCAGCGCCAACCACATGAACAGTCTGCAGCCCAG
Organism: Triticum dicoccoides; assembly: GCF_002162155.2. Taxonomy (NCBI): domain Eukaryota; kingdom Viridiplantae; phylum Streptophyta; class Magnoliopsida; order Poales; family Poaceae; genus Triticum; species Triticum dicoccoides. The sequence continues at coordinate 710,992,921 of NC_041392.1, forward strand.
TGGAGCCCAGCATTTCCATAGTCCTTTTGCGCAACCCAATCTGATAGACCCCTCGTTCATGATCCGGTAAGCCGAAGAAGCCGAGTACTGTCCCGAAGCCGACCACTTCCAAATCGCTTGATCCTCCCGTGAGGGGTCAAGCTCCACAGCATCTAATCTCTCCCACAGTTGGATGAACTGGACAAGCCCGTCCGTTGACAGCTCACCTTTGATGTCATTAATCCAATTGCTTGAGGTCAACCCATCCTTTGCCAACCGTCGGTTCACCGTTTGGGTTCGAACATGCGCTACCACCAGTGGTGCAATTTCCAAAATGCGAAGACCATGAAGCCATCTATCCTTCCAGAAGAGGATTTGACTACCATTGCCCAGAGTCCAATGCACCAAGCTAGTGAAGGCGGCTTGCATCTCCTTGTCTGCCGACATAGCCAGCCCTTGCCAAGGTTTGGAGCTGTCAGTATGTTTGAGCCATTCCCATCTGAGCCGGAGTGCAATCCCTTGTGTGTGCAAGTTCAACACGCCCAGCCCGCCAAGCTCCTTGGGTCGGCAAACCCTGCTCCAGGCCACTAGGCACTGTCCACCGTGAATCTCCTCTGAACCGACCCAGAAAAACGCCTTACACCCTCTGTCAATGCTATCCAAGGCCCACTTCGGAGCGTTGGCCACGATAAGATGATGGATAGGCCTCGCTCTAACTATGCTATTGATCAAAACCAATCTGCCAGGCCTAGTTATCAAACCTCTCGACCATCCTGGCAGGAAATTGAGCACCGCATCCACCATAGGCTGCCACTGGTTGCGAGTTAGTTGCTTGATCGAGAGTTGGAGGACAAGGTATTTACACGGGAAAGTTTGAATCCTCCACGGTAGCGCTGCAGCAACTCTTTCGGTGTCTCCCGCACCCGGCCTGATCATGATTGCCGAAGACTTTTGATAGTTAATCTTCAGTCCCGACGCCTCTCCAAATATGTGCATAACTTCCTTAACAAAAGCCAGATCCATGAGAGTCGGCCTGATGAAGAGAACCACATCATCCGCATAAATCGATAGCCGTTGGACCGAAGAACATCCTGGCATCGGGCTTAGAACTCCAGCAACTTGTGCCTGAACTATGAGGGTCGACAGGGCATCCATCGCAATGACAAAAAGGAGAGGAGGGATTGGATCGCCCTGCCTCAAGCCACAAGCATGCAAGATCTTATCTCCAACGCTGCCATTCACAATCACTCTCGAACTAGCCAATGATAAAAGCGTGGCAATGAGCGATCTCCATTTCTCCGGGAACCCTTTCGCATGAAGCACTTCAAAAAGGAATGGCCAAGACAACGAATCAAAAGCTCTCGAGATGTCCATCTTAACCAGAACTCCCTTGGCTTTCCGTTTGTGTAGGTTCCTCGCCACTTGACGTACCAGCATGAAGTTGTCATGGAGATTTCTGCTTTTGATAAAGGCAGATTGATTAGGGTGAATCATTTTCTCCATACGCCCACACACTTTGATAGCTAAGAGCTTTGCGCAGATTTTAGGGATGCTATGCAGCAAGCTGATCGGTCTAAAGTCACCAATCTCTGAGGCATCCGGCTTTTTAGGGATTAGGGTAATCAGCGCCTTGTTAAATCTGCCAAAACCTCAACCATTGTCCAGCATGAACTTTTGAATCACAGCGATCACATCCCCCTTGATAACAGGCCAGGCTTTGTGGAAGAAAAGCCCAATGAATCCGTCCGGCCCAGGCGCTTTGTCAGCAGGCATGCCTTTAATGGCCTCCCAGATTTCCTCCTCAGAGAAGATGGCATCCTGATCAGATAAGTTGATAGGCTCCATGTTCAGATATTGCAAGTCGATAGTAAAATCCCTCGCCTTCGCAGAGCCCAGAATCTCCTTATACGCCTGATGGAAAGCGGACTCCTTGCCATGTTGATCGGTGATGATCTGCCCTCTGACCGAGATCGCCGGGATGTAATTACGAGCCTTCCTCCCATTCGCAAACAACTGGAAGAATTTTGAGTTTGCATCGCCCTCCCGAAGCCATTTAATCCTAGAACGCTGCCTAGCAATCGTTCTTTCCAGCGAAGCCAGGCTAAGCAGGGTTTTTTTCCAATGTCCCACGAAGCCATCTCTCCTCAGCAGTCAGGCTTCTATCCTCCATGTCCTTATCAAACAGCTTGATGACCAATCTCGCGGTTGCCATTTGGATTTTGACATTGCCAATCTTTTTCTGCCCCCAAGCCATGAGGAATTTAGCGGTGTTCCTAAAAGAGCTCATCCAGCCGCTTATACGGATCCGAGATGCCTGGCTCGCAGACCCAGGCCTCCTTGTCTGCCTCCTCAAATCCATCTATCTTGGTCCAGAATACTTCAAACCTGAAGCGCCTGGGGGTGAGAGTGTGTTCCTCCAACGCAAGGTGCAGGGGGCAATGGTCAGAGACATCCGTTGACAGAGCTTGGAGCACGCAGCTTGGATATTCCAGTTCCCAATCAACCGAGACGAGAGCACGGTCGATCTTGGTGAGGGTGGCAAGCTCTCGCTCATTGCTCCAAGTGAATTTGCGCCCATGTAGGAATAATTCTTTAAGCTCCATGTTATCAATAAAACGCCTAAATCGTCCCATCATTCTCCGGTCAATATTGGCGTTGCTCTTGTCAGCAGCACAAAGGATGAGATTGAAATCTCCAATGACCATCCAAGGTCCCGGGCAAAGAGCACGCCTTTCCACCAACTCATCAAGAAAGGCAATTTTCTCCACGTCCTCCTGTGGCCCATACACTACCGATAGCCACCAGGGCGATCCCACCAGGGGGGTAACATAGCCCGTGATGAAGTGAGAGTCATTGACAAGGTTAGAGATGTGGACAAGGTTAGATTTCCACGCTAACAGTATGCCTCCACGAGTCTCATTGGCCGGGAGATAAGCAAAGCCATCATAAGCCGGACCAATACATTGCATAATAGTAAACCTGTCCACAACAGCCAATTTTGTCTCCTGGATACATATGGTAGCCGCAGTGATAGAATTTACAAATTCTCTAAGGGCCTTCTTCTTGGCCGGACTATTAAGCCCTCTCACGTTCCAACACACCAACTCCACATTGGTGCCAGACATCTAGACGTCTAGCATCCAATAAGCACAAGCGGGACTGACTCACGCAGTGCCCACCATTGCCCCTCCATCCAGCCTCTCCAAGTCCATGGGAATAGTCTTGCCAAAGATTGCTGCTATCGCTCTAAGCTGCCGCTCTTGAATAGGCGAATCAAACATTTCTTTTAGCAACCCTAAAGCACCATCCTGGACCGCAAGATCATCCTCCACAACACCCAGGGTCTTGAGAAGCACCGCTTCAGCTACAGAGGTCTTTTGCTTCCTAGGCGCTGCAATGCTCACCGAGCGGGTGGTGCGTCTAGGAGTGCACATCTCCTGTCCCAACTGCACCCCTTTGACAGCTTCAATATCCTTTAGAAGTGGAGGTGCTAGCTTCTTGAGCAAACCCGCACAAAAGGATTTAAGCTTTCCCATCGCCACTCGTTCTTTGTCCCTCAGGCAATGAACCAACTGATCTCCACCAACCGTACCCGACAGCACGTTGTGAGCCAAGGGAGGCGTGGTTGCCATCACAGTCATGTTGCATGGGCACGTCACATCCTGCATGCCCGCCAGCGATAGGTTGCATGGCGGGGTCACGTCTATCAGTGGGGGAATCTCCTGGGGGGCGCCCACATGCACCAAAGTGGAAGAGGCTGACAAGATCTCATCCACCGGGGCCCAGCCCGCAGCAGGGGGCAGGGGGCAGCATCATCTCGGGTACTGGCCTCACCCCCACCCCCATCCTGCGACACCCGACCAATCTGCATCTCCTCTGGCGTGCCAACCATTATTTTTGTCCCCAACGCGTCGTCGCACTCCACCCCCCGCGTCTCAGGCTCGGCAATGATTGCCCCAATCTACGTGCCCGATGAACCCCCCACTTCCACCTCGGGATCCTGAGGGCCACCGGCACAGCCTCCTTCCAGACCCACCTCACCTTTGTCGGCTGCCATGGAGGGCATGACCACCTCCTGATTGGCTAACGACAAATGGATAGAGGGAATCCCTAGCACAACGGGCTCCACCACCGCAGCCGTCTCGGGTCCCACGCCTACTGGAGGCGTCACCCGTGCCAGCACAACTGTCTCCGGCACAGGATCCACAGTCACCAGCTGCCGTGGGGGCGTCGCTGTGGCCGGCGCCTCGGCCGCCACCGGACGGCCCCCAGAATCCAGAGCGCCAGCCGGGGAAGCTGGCACCACCAACGCCTGTCTCGAAGCACGAGGCTCACCGGGATTGTTGATCCAGCATGCCGACGCTCCAGCCATCTACGTGCTGCCAGAACTAATCGCCGGCAGCCGCCAGTTGGATTCACCCAACCTGCCCATCAGAACTTGCCTGAAGGATCTGCCTGTAGCTCCAACTCCGGAAGCTCCAGCCGCACCACCACGGTCATCCCTCTGTCCGCGCGTCCAAGGCAGCACCTGGCGCTCCCCACCTCCAGAGAAGCCGCCAGATTCATCTATTAACCCACTCTGACCGCTACTGCCGGAGCTCTCCAACCGACGCCAGTTCTCCGGGGCATTGAAGTCCCACATCCTGCCAATGTGAATGAGCGTCGAATATTCCAAGAATTGGCGAGATGAAGCACGCCGCTGTCGTGCATCTTCCAACTCCGGCCCAGGGATCCACAACCGCTTGTCCACCGGAATATCATCCGGCTGCACACACCAGGCCCGCACCTTGAACAGCGATAAATCCGATCTGTCCGCTGTCTCCGGCGCCAAGCTGTCAATTTTGCAAGCACTTCCTAGAAGCTCAGCAGCCGTATCACGAGACCACGCATGCGAGGGGATTACTTCAATCATGAGGTCTACCTGCACCCTCATTGCCTTGGCCGTAGCTTGTGCCTGCCGCAACCAGGGCTTAAAGAACAACTTGAAGTATCCATTGTCAACCGGGATGGAACGGAGGGCAATGTTGCAGAGCTCCGGGGTGGCAAAGACAATCAGGAAGTCCTCCGGCTGGAAGCGATGAACAGAGAAGCGGTGACGCGGGATCTTCAGCTGCGCCAAAATGGCCTCCGCCGCCTCCACACAGGAGACCGACGGCCTCACACCTCCAATGTAAGCCACCACTGCCAGACGAAGCCGCCGTTCCATGTCTTCCATCTCCGGGGAGCGTTGGAGCACGCAGATGCCCCCCGAAGCAGCCTGGGCTGGTGGCCAAGCAGAGGACAAAGGCTCAGCCGCCGCCGGCGAGGGAGGCACCACAGGTACCTCCTGCCTGGGCGCCGATGAGGTCTGTCTCCCAGCGCCAGCCAACACCACAGACGGATCCAGACGGCCCATCTTGGCTAGGACCGACCGGATCAGATCCCTCTCCGAGGCCGGGCTCCGAGGACGCTTGCATTGGAACGATTCATGGCCTTCTACACCATAGCGGTAGCACATGGGGCGGTTTGGGCAATCCTGCTTCTTGTGGTCGTCCCCAAAGCACTTAAAGCAGAGACCTTGCAGCTCGATCGGGAACTCCCTCCGCTCCCACGACGAGGACGGCGAGGGCGGCGCCCTACGAACAGACGGGCCAGCCTCCTACTGACGCCGCAGAGCACGCCGACGGCGCCACATCGCCTTGCGGGTGGGCCTGGGGCGGCGGAACCCATCCACCGGCACCGCCGGAGGGACAGCCACCTGCTGGCTCGCCCTGCCAGAGGACGCCGCGCGACTGGATCCAGGGGACCCCGAGAGGCCCAGGCCGAAAACCACCGGTTGCGGCCTAGGGAACGCCGAAGAGACCGAGGGCGGGCTGGAGGAGCCAGCCGCCATCATCATCGGAGGAGGCCGCCGCAACCAAGGTGGTCAGCGGCAGGGAGAGGTGGACGCCGCGGCCGGAGTGGCCGGCGGCGGGAGCGGGGGCGAGAGAGAGGGGCGAGGGAGCGGCTCGGACGACCCTTTCTGATTGGATCAAAGGATCGATTCCTTTCCCCGATTCAGATTGTGAACTTGAAATGAACTCCCCAGATGGTCCCTTATCCTATATATCTTGCTCTCTTAAAGGGCCAGTGCCTTCTCCATTGAGTCTGGCCACTCTAAACCAATCCACTAAATTACTCCATAATTATTCCTTCCTGCAAAATTATGAAAAAAAACATGGCAATAAGCTAAATGACTTAGATATGTTATAGTAAACTTAATTATAACTATTGACCAGGGCAATTATTTGAAACATGGTTAATTAAGCACTGCTAAACAATGAGCATTGAAATTCAGCAAAAAACAATGATCAATATACAATAATTGAAACATGGTTAATTAAGCACCGCCAAACAATGAGCATTGAAATTCAGAAAAAAACAATGATCAATGTATAATCAACACTAAAGAATTAACACAATACAATCTCAATGAGCAACGAACAATTAACAACGACCACTTTACAGTCAGACACCTTATTAAACTAATGAACTATCTAAACAACAAAACACTGAAAGTCAAACACTAAGCATGTAAACAATTAGTAAAGTATAAATCTCAATTAATTAATAATCACATGATTGCAAACATGCAACAAATTAACAGTACAATACAGATACCAACTAATTAAAATAAGACCACACGTACCAAATTTCTAAGCACACTTAACAAATCTAAATGAGCTTGAATTAGCACACCTTCTCAGCAAATGTGAGAATCCCTTCAAATGCAATGCATCTCTCCGAGGGCTTGCCTTGGTCACACAAGACACTCAGATATGGGTCACTGCCGGTGAAATCCACATCATGCATGGTAGTAGGGATCTATACGAGCAAACAACATGCAAAGATAGGAAGTAATAGTTGAGATAGAGCTCCTAGTGAAAATCCCCGGAATCAGAAAACCCTAGCCGTAGCAAACTAACCTTGAGGATGTAGTCGTGGGAGGAGGAAACATGCTAGATGGAACCCTCATTGGTTTTTTTTTCTTTTCAAGTCATTCAAAGACAATATGACGCGGCATGGCATCGGCCGGCGGTCGGGCGACGACAGTGCGAAGAACAGAAAGAGAGTTCACGAGAGGAGAGGGCTCGA
>NC_041392.1:711000305-711032682 GCF_002162155.2 Triticum dicoccoides
GGTTTTGACGAAAACGTTTCGGCCTGTCACCTTATAATGGAGCCTGCGCGTGAATAGTTATGCTACGTCACCATTTGCAGGTCCCAACTGTCATAGTCACACTCAAAATGGTCTAAGCCACCAACCAGTTTTTTCTAGAAAAAAAATAGGTGCAGAATTTGAATTTTGGCACAAAAATGTAAACATGTGTTTCCTGCAAACCAAGCATTCTTTCTAGATGGTTTTTGCTATTCACTCCCCTGGTAGGGGTTCCAACTTTCATTGGCATTGTTGGTGAAGAGGCGGCGTTGGCGGTTCTTGACGGTGACAGAGCGGCCCTCGCCGAAGACGAAAGGAAAGTAGGAGTCCCAGAGAAGTCGTCAATGACCTCCACATGGTGGTCCCAGAGAAGTCGTCAATGATCTCCACATGATGGTCCCAGAGAAGTCGTCAATGACCTCCTCGTAGTCGTCAACATGGTCATCAACAAAGATCCGAAGGTTCTGCTGTCTTTGCCGAGCTCGGCCTTGAGCTTGTGCATGGCGCGGGCGCAGGCATCGCTGAGTTAGGCTTCGACGGTAGGGAAGAAGTCGCTACGCTGGAAGCGCTCAGTGTCGTACTCGGAGATGGCGATCTGGAGGTAGGGGTTGAAGCAGGCGGCGAGCTTGGCGGCCCAGCTAGTGAGGTAGAGGCGGAAGATTGGGGGGCACGTAGTTCTGCACCATGGACCAGAGGAAGATGACGGTCGCCACTGCCGATCCGAGCCACGCCCACCTCTCGACCACTGCCACCACCCTGGCCGTTCCTGGAGCTCCTCTTGATATCGTGTGTTGATGGAAAGCCGTAGTCACCTGGACTGGACATGCGTGTACGTGTTGCGTTCCAGTGACTATCATTCGTGTGGTGATTTGCTTCGGTTGAAGCTTAGCTAAGCATCGTGTAGTCGTCGTCGTTGGCGCCAGAGCAAGTGAGGAGGAGCACGTGTCGTCGTCGTTGGCGTCGTTGGTGCCGGAGCACGTGTAGTCGTCGTCGGAGGTGAGGTAAACCGGCGAGCATTGATCCAACAGTCCATGGAAATGAGATTACTTAATGGGAGATTACTTAATGGATGCAGAGTTGGCTAGCTCAGTTTGTGGGCAGCCAGATGCGTCAGGATTCCGATTGTTAATTGCATCTTGTCATTTTATTTAGACGATTGATTGCATCTTGTCACAACAGGTAGTATAATTAATTTGCATGTGTATAATACTACAATAGTACTGCGGGAGTAGTTTTGAAAGTGATATGCATGGTGCTCAGTCGTCGGCGAGACGAAGCATGCAATATTTTTCTTCGTGTAGCTGCTGCTGGGCCGGGAACTAGCACACATCGGTTCCCCGTATGTCGCCGTATATCGCCATATGCTTTTAGTACCACATCGCTGGCGTTGGAGCCTACTTCACGGTCTAAATAGTCTGGCAGCGACGCACGTTTCGCCGATGACGCAAAGCATATAGACCAGCTTGCTGGTCCAGGGTCTGTCGAGGCAAAAAGCAGTCATCACATACTTCCAGCCGGGCCAGGCCGTGGGCCTGTCACCTTAAGTTGCTGTTAAGTCGTGCATGAGAGGGGCCAGAAGTATGGATTGGCGTCAGTCTTTTTTTTTTCCTTTTGTCTACTTTCAAAATACCAAGATCTGTTATAAAAATGGCCAATGCCCCTTTCCCATGCCGCATCTCGCCCAGTACCGCAGATCCCGTCACCCTCGACAGCGGAACAACGCCATGCTGGTCCAAAGCACCGCGCCTCGCCGGCGCCACCACTCTCGGTTGCAACATCCATGGATCCCGTCGTACCGGTGCTCGCAGCCTACACTTGCACTAGTTCCAGTAATGGCCTGAGTGGTTGCAACATCTCACGCAGTAAGGGTCGGACATAAGAGTCTGAAACTCCATTTGCAATGTCATGCTCATAGCCATATCGGACCGGAGGCTTTCCAGCATTAGTCCTAGTCTCTCTGCGTAGTGCAAGCGGCAATTCCAAAGAAGTATTACCACCTGTCTCATTTTAACCTCCATCTTGCTCTTGTGGCTCCTCCTCGACTACCTCAGGTTGCTCTTGTGGTTCTTCATCCAAGACCACTAGCGGTACAAGAAGAAGGGGTCCCGGCTCGGGGGCGGGGGTATCTTACTTCTTTTCCTCTGCGTTCGTGACAAGCTAGTAGGCACTCTTGTGTGGGTTGGCTCATTCCCCTGGAAAACGAATATTAAGAAGATAGATACCATTCCGTCGATACTAGATTCATTCTTTCTGCTCAAAAAGAACAAAGCCTCTATTGTGGGAAAAGTCTTTGAAACCCGAAGTTCTAAAATAGAAAATGGAATGAAGAAGGGGTGTGACCTTATGGCCAACTATACTAGCTCCCCTAGAGGGATAATATAGCTCCTAAAGGATGATTGTTTATGGTATATTACCGTAATTGGAGAATTTGACCTGGTGCTGACTTGCTGCTGTTCTGAGAAGGGGACCTTGCAAAGCTTGACAAGTTTTTTTTATATTTATCGATCCAATCTGTCTACAGATAGGCGCCTGCTGTGGCAGCAATTAATTAATCTCCGCCTTAGCATACAAGGACCATGGCTCGCAGCGGGTAGTTACGGTGGTTTTGAGGAGACCCGCTCAAGGTCGCTGGTTCGGAGCTATTCCGAGATCTCAAGGAGCGCCAAGCTCAATACGTGCAAGAAGAAAGAAAGGCTTCCACCTACGACTGCATCTGCTGGTACTTTATCTCTGTCGCTTTCAACTCCCACTCCTTCTCCCTTTGGTTTCTATAGGAAGTGAGACAGAATAATATATCTTGTGTAACTAATCTTTCTTATCGAAAGGTTATAGTTCGTAGATCATTTCTATAAGGACTATTTGAGCCATATCCGGTGCTTTGGACCTCTTTTAGCTGCTAGGTATCTACTGGGTTCAATCCCCACTTCCGCTTGAAATGAGTAAGTCAATCCTCTTGCTCGGCTGTGATACGAATACTATTCATACGCAGACCCGGATCCAAGATATGGGGCATAGACAGATAAGAATGGCTTCTGAGTTGCATTCATTGCACTCTGGAATGTGGGGCTCCTTGGCTGATGTGATGGAGCGGTATCAGCAGATACTTGCAAAGATCAAATCAAGCAGAAGAAACAAGGAAGTTAACTCCGCGCCATCGGCCACCTTAACACGAACAGCTTGGGACAGAGGTGTAATGCCTGACAGAGAATCAGCAATAGAATGAATTTTGCATGCATTTTTCATCGAGTGAAACTACTTGAATAAACTGGAAGTTTTAAACCAAGTACTCTTGAAATCGCTACCCCCTGGGATGGAAAAAGAGGCTCGGGTTTTAGCCCTCCGTTTTACCCCGGAAGTCGTTGTTCGTCTTTCGATATGAGAGGATGGCAAGTGTCCGCAATGACTTAGCGACTTAGCCAATTGGTTACAGATTCTAGACTGATCGATCAGATCACATCATCTCGAGCAAAGAGCTGAGAGCAGAGAAGCGACATCTCTTTGACACTCCTTCCTCTTTTCATTATGAAACCAATATCAAGCAAGATATGAAGAAGAGGGCGGCTCCCTGGATTGAACACATAAAGTAGTGCCAAGATCTCCTCTATGCGAGAGAGAAGTTCTCAGAAATGATGGAGCTGTTGGTTTCGGTCATTGTACGCTTGGTTGCTAAACCGCACCCTTTACGGCGTCTGTAGGAAGAATTCATTCTGGTCCCAAAACTTATAAGAGATCTCGGTAGTGAATATGCAATGCTGAATTCCAATAAGTTGGTACTTCGCACAAGGAAGAAGCTCGTGTTAAAGATAGTTTCATCCAGACCGAACCCTACCTTAGCGTCTCATCCCCACCCACCAAGTCTTTATCCGCGGTGAAAGGAGTGGTTTAATTCGATGCAAGGTGCAAACGAGCTTTTCCAAAGATGGAGTCCTTTCAGAAATACATGTGCCAGAAGAAAGCAGATTCTTTTTCTATCATAAAATGAATCTGCTTTCTGATGGCCATTTCGGTCCGTTGTGGGACCACGGCTTGCAAAGAAGGTATTTAGCGCAAAGAACTTCTTCCGCTTTTGGGGATTCCACTAATTGATAGAAGGAAGTGGATGCGGCAGGATTGGCCCCAATTGAATCACTAGTAGAAGAGATCCACGTGCAGAGACTGTTAGGGAGATGCAGATGGAGGGACGTTTGGATTGCTGCTAGAAGGGCTTACGACAAATAGATTGTTGGAATGGCTTTAAGTGAAAGGGAATCCGACAGCTTATATAGCGCTAGTGAGAGGCCTCCTAGTCTATTTCGATGGACGTCTCCTAATCCTTCTTTTTCTATGGGTTCAGGAATGCCATGCCAATAACAGATAGAGCAGCTAATGGTCAAGCCAGAGGCAGCAGGTCTCATTCCAGACTCCACTCAGAATACCCGGCTCTTTTTCTAGACTCCACTAGGAAGACCTTGCTCTTTCACAGATACGGGGATCAGACATGGCTATCGCTTCGACAGCTTCTCCGGATGAAAAGACGCCGCCCAATGGATGGAGTTGGAGGGACACGGAATCCTTCCTAAGATGTGCCTAGAGAGAACAATCCTTTCAGAATCTCGTACGTCTAAGTGATCAACTACTTGTGCCTCCGAAAAGCTAGAAATCAGTAAAAGGAATGATCTACAGATAGAGGGTTCAAACCATATAGCAGCACTCATCCCGCCCTGACCCGAGTCCCCTAGCCTCTCAGCTTCAGCAGTTGTTGTAAGGAGAAGTAGCAGGATTGTTAGTTTATGTGCCGAGCAGGCGCAGGGATGAGAAGAGAATTGCATAGAATAGAAGCAGCTAAGGCTCCTTCCTCTTCAGATTCCTACTAAAGGGCGGCAGGTGAGTGAGTCGGCCGCATTGTTCCATCAGTGTGTCAAGGTCCATCAGTGTGTCAAGCAAGTTAGAAGAATAGCTTGTGCTTGTAGTGCAACAGTTGCTGCAAGAGCAAGAGCTACTGGTAAGGTTTAGTTTACGAGCCAGATCAGAACCTGAACTCGATTTGTCACTGTGCGCCGCTAGGGCAAGGTCAGAATGAAGATAGCAAGGGACGTTACTCCAACTAGAGTAGTGAAATACCGAAATCAAGGAATCTCTCCGGGAAGACAGTCAAGGAAAGGGAAACATTACTCTACTAAGAAATAAACTCGTATAAGAAAGAAGAGACTTGGATTCCGGATTCCAATCTTTGATCCAGTTTTAGGCCAGTGCTCAAACTTGGAGAGAAAGAGCTTTTCCCTCAACTTCACTCCCTTGACTTGACTCCCGACCGATGATCCTACTAACGTCATTTTGACAGCTATGGATATGGAATTCAAGCATGCGTAGACACCGACCATATAGATTCTCTGACCTCTGCCCTGGAACCCCACATCGGGAGGCTGCCAGTACGTACTGCTATTTGACCTCGATACCCAGTCCGCTGATAAGAAAACTTCTGTTTCACTTAGGTGCTGCCAGTGTGGAAGAGGAGATTCGAGCCTCATAAGTGAATACGGAAATCCATCTGAACTGGTATCCATCCCTGGTAAGTAAGCTTCCTCGCTCGGTTTGTTTGCTATTGCTATAGTTCGATCCTTAAAGAGAATCACTAGCCCGGCTATCTCGAGGGATGGGATGAGAATTGGAATGAGAATAGGAATTGGAGAACAGAAGCAAGTGTGGAAAATGTTACTAATGTCAATTAAAAGAGTTGGCATCGGATCAGTGGTGTCGTTCGGATAGAGGGAACGAATAGTGGGTGAAATCCAAAAATCTTCTTTCCTTTTGGGGATGAGAGCGACTACACTACATAATTGGAACTTGCCTTTGCTTTATTGCCTTAGCTTCATTGGTATTGGAATGAATTGTCTTCTATGTGGAGATCCAAGGCTTGGTTTTCTAGCGCGAAAGCCGTTGCTAGCATCTGTTTGATTGCTGGGTTGGGTTAGCAAGTTATTTATTATCCATTGGCCACATCGCGATAGCCGTACTAGAACTTTACTTTCCCATTCTTGAGCCTGGCCACTACTTTGTTTGATTTTCTTGTCCGGGGTTGATGGATTTGCTGCTCTAAGGCATTGGAGGTTTAAAATTAGCATCTCGTAATGATCAGGATCTCTTGCCAGGTCAGGATAGCATCCATTCACTAATCGAAATCCGCTTTTCATTCTTGTTTATGGATATGGATCTGTTGTATCTGCTGGAGCTTGCCCCGGGCATTCAAGCAAGAATTTCCTGCTCCCTGTTCTCCGATAGATCTGCTCTACGTTCCGGACTGGCCGGCCTATTATCACAACTTCTGATTCCCTGAAAGCCTAGCTATCAACCATCGACCGAAGATCAAGAGCAAGTTCATTTTCCAAATCCATATTCTGGTCTCTGGGCAAGGAAGTGAAGCACAGCTGTGTTTCTGGGGAAGCAGGTTTCCGCTCTTCCTTCGACTTCGATATATGTTATTTCTGAGGAATGTTACTAATCTGAGTAGTTGTTGTTGTTGATGGAAGACTAGTTCGAGTAGTCGTTGTTGATGCCAGTCCAGTGTGGGTAGACGAACTAACCTAACCGTCAAGTAAAAGCAAGCTGTAGAAATGGGGATCAGTGGCAGAATTTACATATAAGTTCTAAGTAAAGGTTTCAGGACTCAGTGGAAGTGATCCGGCAGACCAGTCAAAGAAAAGATTGATCAACCACTCACAACTGGAATCAAGCAATCCTATCCCAACAACCCAAGATCTTAGACTCGGCCAGGGATCATTTCTATCTCTATCTCTTGTGACCTGGAGAACTGCACTTTGAAACAGGCATGTCAATCAGAAACAGCCACAGGAAGCCCTCGGATTGAAGCTGAATCCGCCGTTCCGGATCGGCAGGAAGGTATCGGGCCAGAAATCTCAGGAAAAGCAGTTTTTCTTTAGTGAATTGACGCGATCTATCCTCTGTTATCAACCCAATGAGTAACGTATAATGTGTAGAAGAAAAATGGAAGCTTTATAGCACATTCCCTCTCTTTATCGGGATTTCCTTCAACGGGTTTCAAAAGTGAGTTCTAGGGCAGATTCGTCTAAAGAAACAGGGCTTGTCCCAAAGCCAACTCATAACAGGCTCCCTGACCCACGGAATAAAGATAGATTTCCTTGCTTGCGAGATCAAAAACTCAAGCGCCATCCGTTTCCTATTTGATTTCAGAACAGCGGAATATCATCACCCGTGGTTCACTTGAGCATGAATAGAGTTCGGTCTCCTTATGAATTCAAGTTGGTAAAGAAGTGGACTTCGGAGCTTTCGCTACAACCCCTCCAAGGCGGGCAACTGTCTCATTTGACACTAGCACTTAAATAAAGAAAGGTAGGAAGGGCTCCCTCCCTCTAATGAAATGGGCTTCTTTAAATTATGCAATACGTTCACCAGTCTCGGATCTTTAGAAAAAGGAACCAATCCTATTTCGGCACTCTTTAGAGGCTATCGCTCGTTTACCGCAGATCTCTATCCCACAGCTGGCTAATAAAATCGCCTTGGCAATGTGTCAAGTCCTTTCAGTCAGAGTTCAACTCTTCAGCGAAAGTGAAAAATCTACGGTCTTCCATCCGCGGAGGTAGCCATGGACTCCATAGTATATGTTGGTAGCTAGCGTACAGGCTTGATGTGAGGGGGGGTTGTTACCTATTCTATTCCCTTGCTTGGATAAAAACACCCATCTTTCCGTACGAAAGACACGCAACTAGAGCAACTTGATATTACGTATGTAGACCTGGCCTCCCTCAATAATAGCTGGCTCACCCGATTGACGATTTTCAAAGATCTACGCCAAGCGCCTCGAAGCGGGGATCCACTTTTTACTACTTTAGAAAGTGAGAAGCCTTTGGCTTGATTTCTTCTGTGGCTTCTTTATGTTTACCCACGCCGCGGCTATTCAATAAAAGGATTGGTAGTTAGTTGCCTCACCCTATTGGTTGTTGGTTTTCTTTCTCCTCTGCGTTCGTGAAAAGCTAGTATGCTCGCGGAAATCGTCTAAAGGAAACTACTCGCTAACTCACTAACAAGACGGACTTCTTCCTCTGGCTCTGCCAGGCTATGCTGCTCGCCTAAATCGGTATCAATAACTTCTATCGTACTTCGACCTCTCATTGGAATGATAAGTTGGCTACGACGAACTAATAAGTTTCTCTTCTTGTCACCTTCTTTAAGCCTTTCCTTCTGCTTCCATCGAGAAATATATATAGATAAGCTTGGAGAAGCGATTAAGGTGTTTCCACTCTTAGGTTGTTCAATATGCGAAGACCGTGTCAATCACTACACCAGTGATACGAAAAGCAAGCATTCTTCTCCAGCTGACGTACCGACGCCTCACTACTACTTAATTAGTGAAAGATACGTTGGGATGTTTTCAATTCTACATCAAGAGGCGGGCAACTATCTCTTTTCACACTAGACTTCGGATCGCCTTCCTACTGGTTTTCTTCTCGGTCTCCCCAACTAGGGGAAACCTCAAAGCAAACAACAGAGCAACACCTATCTTTTTTCTTTAAGCACTGAACATCCGGATCCCCTTCCGACTTGCTTTTCCGGGCACTGGTCTTTCTAACAACTGGAACTCGTCTCCCTTTTCCTGATTCGCATCTTCTTCGGCTTTTGCTACGGTCTTTCCTTCAGTCAGTCCTTCCTTCAATATTTTTGCCTGCGGATCTCTCTCTTCAAAACATATATATCTTTCGGCGCCAGTCTTTCCTGCCTTACCTTAACCCCGCTTTCACGTGGCGAATCGGTATGAGGTTTCAGTGATCACTTTACGGTATTCTTTAAGCTTTCTTGGTCACCGGACAGAGTGAGAACTGCTCAGCTTGCTTTCTTTCCCTAGCACACACTTAGTAGATAGTAGGCACAGGTCCGCTAAGAGCTCATCGAACTTGACTTGTAGAGTGAGACCTGTGCTCGATATGGTTCATTTCAGTGCTCTTTCTCTCGGTATCGTTCACCACATGCCTGTGATCGATCTCTCAAGCTAGGTTTGGTATCGGTATCGGTGAAGTCCGTCATTGAATTGAAGTGGTAGAGTGGTAAGTGGGCGTACGGTCTATGGATTTCCTATCAGTGGCATTAGTTCCTTTTCATTCTCTAGATAGATGGGCAGAACAAGCTTCTCTTTATATTCTATTCTAGAAAGGATCAATTAGATTCTCATCTCCTATTTGTTTGAGCCATTCATTATAGTGGTGGTGCCGGGAAGGCTGCTTAGCACTCTAGTCCTTTTGAGTAAGGAATTGTAGCATGGGCAGGCAATCTCTTCGATTGATTCCCCTCCAGGAATTACTTGAATTAATTAGCCGGCCCACGGAGTGAAATATCGAACTTAACCTATAAATAACTAGTATCTCAAAAACCAAATAAAAGGCTTTCTTTTAAGCTTGTTAATGGAATTCCACAGGAGTCAAGCGCTAGCAAAGAAGAATTGGAAATCAGTCGCTTCCCTTCTGGACTCAAGTCAGCAGAAGAGTGAACTTCATATTAATAGGTAAATCCTACATCAAGCGTAAAGGAAGTACACTTTTTTTGATTCGGCGCTTAATAACTCGTACTTGACGTTGGTTTCGGTTCGATCAACTATCCTTTTTGAAGCGGATAGTTCACAGTGCTCATTCTCAAAAAAAGCGGAAAAGCCATGATGTTTCCACTCCATTTTCATTACGAAGATGTATTACGTCAGGATCTGTTGCTCAAACTGAATCACGCCAATGTTATGGAAGTTCCTGGATTGTTTGAAATAAGATTAGTACCAAAAGCTGCCTCTGATTTCAGAATCCAATTTGGAAAATTGGCTATGGAGATTTTGTGCGGTCAGAGATTCATACAGACACAAAGGGGCCCCTATTTTCAAGCAGGAAAGTCGTTTCGATCCAATCCATTCTTGGGGTCCGAAAAAGACACTGGATATGTCAGTGACTTTGCACGACAAAGCGTTCTCCGAGGGCATGGAATGTACCATTTTTTGGTCAGAATCTTTACAGTAATGTCTATGTTGGATTCTCCGGTCGAAATACGGGAAAACTCCATCAAATTCTTTATGGAAACGGAGTTTCGCGAATTCTCCCCGGAACTGGAAGATCATTTCGAGATCTTCGAGCATATTCGAGGGTTCAATGTGACTATTGTCACTTCGGCCAATACAAAAGATGAGACTTTACTACTGTGGAGCAGCTTTTTGCTAAAAGATGAGGGGGAAACTAAGTAAGATGTCGGAGAAGCGACGAAATATACGAGATCACAAACGTAGATTGCTCGCGGCTAAATATGAATTGAGACGAAAGCTTTCTAATTTTGTAACCCGATCTTCCGTCTGATATGCGGGACAAACATCGTTATAAGTTGTCCAAGTTGCCAAGAAAGAGTTCAATGGCACGAGTAAGAAACCGAGGTATTTTCACGGGTCGCCCTCGTTCCGCAGTTGAGTTCTTTCGCATTTATCGTATCGTTTTTCGTGGATTAGCATCTCGAGGTTCTTTGATGGGCATAAAGAAATCGTCTTGGTAGCAACCACCAAACCAATAGAACAAAGGTTAGCTCTGCAGCTAGTCCACAAGCAAGGGTTGTAGGTCCATTACCGTCCGGCTCCCGACCGAAACTAATGGAGTCATCCCAACTCTCGGATCGGAGATGCTAACGGGACAGGAATCGAAGTGGGGGACCTCTCTACCGCACCTGTCTCCCCAGACATAGACTACGTAAAGGGTAGTACTCTTGGAAAGAGAGAAGATCACCGCGTGAACAAAATCCAAAGTAACGAATGTCACTCCCGAGGGATCGACCACTATCATACATGAAATTTTGCATAGAATGATTGTTCATGTTCACGCCGGAGTGCTGAGGTTGTTCCCACCATTGAAGTTAGAGTCTGGGTGTGTTTTTCTTACTAATACGGAGAGGGTTCCGAATGATAAAGACCAATCAAAAACTTCTTCGTTTCGTTGGTAGAACCCACGCCAACTCTTTTCTCTAAATAATAGAGAGATCTTTTGATAGTCTCACTTCTATCAATGCAATGAAAGAACTATCCCTTCCTATTTGTTTGTCCTAATGAGACAAAAAAGAGCCTCCTTCTTTACCACTTTAGGGGATGGGGGTGAAGGGGGGTTTACATACAACCGGGGCAAAGTGGTTTATGATTGAATCTCAGAGGCATTCTTATCATTTGGTAGATCCAAGTCCATGGCCTATTTCGGGTTCACTCGGAGCTTTGGCAACCACCGTAGGAGGTGTGATGTACATGCACTCATTTCAAGGGGGTGCAACACTTCTCAGTTTGGGCCTAATATTTATCCTTTATACCATGTTCGTATGGTGGCGGGATGTTCTACGTGAATCCACGTTGGAAGGGCATCATACAAAAGCTGTACAATTAGGACCTCGATATGGTTCTATTCTCTTCATAGTCTCGGAGGTTATGTTCCTTTTTGCTTTTTTTTGGGCTTCTTCTCATTCTTCTTTGGCACCTACGGTAGAGATCGGAGGTATTTGTCCCCCAAAAGGGATTGGGGTTTTAGATCCTTGGGAAATCCCTCTTCTTAATACCCCTATTCTCCCTTCATCCGGAGCTGCCGTAACTTGGGCTCATCATGCTATACTCGCGGGGAAGGAAAAACGAGCAGTTTACACTTTAGTAGCAACCGTTTCACTGGCTCTAGTATCCACTGGCTTTCAAGGAATGGAATATTACCAAGCACCCTCCACTATTTCGGATAGTATTTATGGTTCTACCTCTTTCTTAGCAACTGGCTTTCATGGTTTTCATGTGATTATAGGTACTCTTTTCTTGATCGTATGTGGTATTCGCCAATATCTTGGTCAGATGACCAAGAAGCATCACGTTGGCTTTGAAGCAGCTGCATGGTACTGGCATTTTGTAGACGTGGTTCGGTTATTCCCATTTGTCTCTATCTATTGGTGGGGAGGTATATGAAAGAAGGGAACGAATAAGTGGATTGAGGAATAAAAGCTCGAAGACAAAGAGAACTTCTCCGGGTACTCAAGATATTGTGTTTGGAGAGGTGTAGATTGTAGATTCCAGCCGAGCCAGACCCAGGAAGAATACGAAGTCCAATTTCCTCAACCGCGCACACGGATAAGACGCGAGACAGTTTCTGAGGGATAGAAGTCTTGATCGGGCCAAGCCGGCATAACAGTTAGTAGTTCGCATTACTTTCTCTTCCGAAGCGCGCACATTCGAGTTCAGTATGGATGCACTGAGCGCTTAAGACCACTCGCTGGATGATATGGTCAATCATACTCCAGAGTGGGGACAGCATAACAATAACATTCTATCTTTAGATTCGAGATGTATTGATCGAGACGTGCCTCACTCTAGTGAGGATTTGAGCTCCCCAATAGACGTAGGGCTCGCTCGGTACGCTGTCATTGTTTAGGGGGGTTCTTAATTCTAGCATGAAAGTCCAAGTTGGAGGAATGATATTGGGCTTGAGAAGTGAGCAAGGAACCTGACATAACATTCCTATGGTTCCTCTGTCCCGGTCTTGCACCACTCTCATATCCATCAATCAATTTCATAGATAGTTACTATGGTTGTTTCTTCCTCCATTCACTAAAGCAAATGGAGCCTTTCCCTCCTCGAGTCAGCAAGCCAACTCGAGCGTTTTACCCTCGTGTCACTAGCGCAACACGAGCCATTCAAAAAAAAGTCTTGGAACTGAAGAGAAATCCATCTCTATACAAACTCTTTATGTTCTTGATATTGATTGAGTTACGAGAATGAAGAAGCGTAGCACACCTTTTCTCTCAATTCAAGTTTCCATTCAATAAGTGCATCAAGTATTTCGTATAGAAAGAAAAGGAACCACTTCTCTTCTCTTAAGTATATGAAAAATAGCTTTTTGGTCCCTTTCGTCCAGAGGTTAGGACATCGTCTTTTCATGTCGAAGACACGGGTTCGATTCCCGTAAGGGATAGGTACTTATTCCCGGCCGGCGGTATCAAGAACCCGGATAGTCAGTAGGAAACTCCAATCTGCAAGCGGAACAACGAGTTTAGAAGGCACGTTCTTGAAAGAGCAGGCTGACTATGAAACTCATATAAGGCTCACGGTCGGGTGCATTGTTGACTCGGGGGCGGTTCCATAGGCGGCTACTCTAAGACGGATCAAGTTGGGCTATATATTATGGCTAGTTGACCCTACTTTCCAATTTCGTAGATAGAACAGTTCTAGTAGAAGGTTAACCCGGCCTTCCTAAGAGTACTAGGTTAAAGGGGAGACCTCTAAAGCCCAGAAAGAACTATCCTATCCCTTTAGGAATCCAAAAGCGCCGTATCTGTGGATCACTGACGGCTATACCCAATGAGCAAAGTAGAAAGAGCCTAGGAAAATGCATCTTCTCCCTATTCAGACAGCAGTTGTCCATCGACTAGTCTTACTTACCGCACCGCCCGGCGAAAAGGGATTTCTCAGTGATAGACCCACGAGAGCATGTGTGCCAGTGACAAAAGAAGTGCGAGACGATCTGGGAAGTGAGGGATGCCCTTCCTGGGTATCACGAGCGGCGAGGCAGGTACGGCTGGAGGATAAGCAAGGCAACAGGGTGCTAGGTTTAAGCAAGTATTGTCCGTCCGATCATTGGAATCGGCTTAGCCGAAAAAGGCAGATCTGGTTTCACTAGTAGGAAGAACACCCTTCTAAGGTGAAGGTATTCCATTTCTAAGAAGGAAGTTCTATATATTCGAACTAGAGAGAAGCTCTAAAATGGAAATTGAAAAGGAACCCCTTGTCCGTCCAGGTACTCACCCCGCCGGAACTCGCAATCAAACATAGGGTTGGCAAACTAGGAAGGCACAGAAAAGAAGGCAGTTGCGAAGGCGAGCAAGGTATTTTTGAATTTCCTCAAATTGATGAATCAATGAAGTAGTTGAATTGAAGTAAATGTGCCTATGAAAGAAGAGTTTTCGATATGGATATGCGAACAGGAAGAAAGCAAGCATATATTACTATTGCATTGGCAACGAACACCGTCAAACAAAGATAGCTGTTGAGGAGGAAGACCTGGATAGGGAGCCGGTTACGAATAAACCTGGGACTAGGAAACCCCGAACTACGAATGGAAACACTTTTTCAAGCAGGGGTAAACGGATCTGGTTAGGAAGTCGGAGATGGAAGAGAGGGTGTCGTGTCGGATCTTCAATCGGGGCAAACAACGGATGCTCGGGATAAAGCTGGACTTCGATTGGTTTTTGATGGATATGAGCTTTCCCTGAATAAGGATCAAAATATGCTTCCTAAAACAGCATGCGCAATGGTGGGCCGAGTACATAGCATAGCGTATATCAAGTATCCAACGCCTTCCGAATAAGGAATGGAAGCCGACTTAATAAAACTACATCTTGCTGATGTAGGTGTAGACAGGTATTCTAAAAGGAGTGACAATATTGGGTGTAAGGATTCTTCTATGCAAACATTGACCACTCGTATGGTAGCCTCACAACCATCTACAAGGGAGACTTCCACCTCAACCTGAAGTTCACCCACGTGGAGCCTTTACTAGTCGGAGTGGTAAGAACTACAACCGATCCTCTTCCCCAATGCCAGCGTTGTATGTACCACCTGCCTTCTACCCTAGCCGGCCCAATACCTTCTCCGCAGGGACCTCAACAGTCCACTACTTCTGCTGCACAGCCTAGTTCTTCTACACCAGCAGCTATTGCTCCTAATGATCCATCATCAATCTGCTTCACCTGTCAACCCGAAGCTGCCATTTCCAGAACGGTTTGTGAAGTCAACTGAAGACAAGAAGATTGCAAAGTTTCTGGATATGATGACAGATATGCAGATTACCACCCCCATCCTTGATGGTGTCTTACAGGTGCCGATGTATACACAGTTCTTTAAGGACCAGCTCGCAAAGAAGCGAAACATTAACGAGCCAGAACTGGTTACTCTTACTAAGGAATGTAGTGCACTCGTTCAAATAAGCTACCTCTCAACTTAGATGAGCCTGCCAGTTTCAGTATTCCATGCTTGATAGGAAGTCAAACTTTCCATGCTTTATGTGGTCTTGGGTCTACTGTGATTCCCTTCACTGTCTATGAGCCACTACCATTGGGTGATGTACGGCCGACTAGCATCACTCTCCACCTTGCTGATCAGGATCCGGCAGACATTTTGGGTGATATCCCTGCGATAGTTGGTAACTTCGCATTTCCAGTTGATTTTGTTGTTTGGAGATGTAGGATAAGAGCTTTCCTATTTTTTTTTGGGGAGACCTTTTCTAGCTACTGCAGGGGCTGTCATCGATGTGAAAGATGCTAAGCTCACGCTTCAATTTGGTGAGAAGAAAGTCTCATTTGACATTAGGTATATCTTCCAACTCACCTTCCTCACTGTCCAGACCATAGTAAGCAATATGAAACGAGTCACTTAAGCCCTAGTAAAAGGCTACTCTTTGAATCCCCTCTTTAAGGCATATAAAATTAGTACTCTTCCTGAGCTAGCTTAAGCATATCTCGAGCGAGTGAGTTTCCCTCCATCAAGTTCTAAGCGATCAAATAAGGTCCTTGCTCTCGAGCCAATGCCAATACCAATAGAGAGGGTCTAAACGAAGGATTCAAAGGAGGTTACCGGTTAAGGACAAATGCAATCTCTGAGCCAGTTGGAGAAAAAAGGTAATCAAAGAAAGTTTCAGTTGGACTTTCCCTGCCAACCCTACCCAAATTTCATACCCTGCGGTTTTCGTTCCTCTATTGATATTTCGTTCCTCGAATCGAGACTTTCTTTGTCGAGGATCTCTGGTTTAGGGTACTCCATCGAGTTTTAGTTTCTTCTTCTAATGGCTGTGTCCGTCTAAGGTGGCTATTTGAGCGATTTAAGTATCGCGGTTGTCTTGAGCTCTGGATTGATGGACGGAAACCCGGGGCTGGGTTCGATTTCAACTCGGAGATAGCCGGGTCTATAGTAAGAGCCGCTTTGTGAACAGCATCGGATGACATAGCCAGGGTAGCCGCAATAGAGCAATTATGCCTTAAGCCCAAAACTCTTCCTTCTAGGGATCAGATCAACCTAAAGCACCATCAGTTGTGGATTCATCCACAAAGTCTTTCTACTTAGCTCGTCAAGCGAAGTAGCTATCAACGGCTTTAGCATGACAACTAGAACATCAAGCCATGGTAAACTGCCAAAGCTTCTGCTGTAGTGTAGCACCAGGGTTCAGCCTTCTCCTTGCCGAGTTGCATCGCCCGCATCGTGTTCAATTGGAAAGTCTGGCAAAGGCGCTTCCAACTCCTGGTTCAGGGTCTGAGGTTACCAAACAAAGATGAATCCTGCGCAATCAGAGATTAAGCCATAAGATCCCACCCAGAAACTGGAAGAGTCGGGGGCACCTACCGAAGGAGTCTTCCCTCCATCGATTCAATGACAAAATAGCTCTATTGAGAGGGCCTTTGACAACCCTCTTGAATGTGGCTCGCTCCTAGTTTTTCTTCCCCCGCCCGTTCTATCTAGGCTGGTGGCTATACCAGATTTCGTGTCTGATCGAACTTGAAACTAGCCCATTGAGCTTCTTGGATTCCAAACCAGAAAGAAGGATCGCACACAAGAAAATAGAGTTGGAATGAAAGATGGGGTAAAGATGAACTTTATTCTCCTAGCTGCTCTCCATCCAGCAAGTTACTCTCTTTCAAAAGATGACAACTCAAGATTACCAATCAAAACCAACGCTTTTTCTTCTCCTATAGCTTCATCATTACATCTTTCACTAGTTGTTGGATGTGAGTGATGAGATCGATCCATGGAATTTTTACCTCACTCACATACTTTGGAAGATGAAGAAATTCTCTTGAATTTACTTATGGGCTGGCTCTACATGTGGTCAGATGGGTTCCCCTCTTCAGTCATTTGGTACCTCTCCAACGCTTCCTCCTATTCCTATTGATCAGATCAAAGCCAAACCTATCTAGTCTTGCACGTTGTCACCCACCGCTCTTGCCAAAAACAAAGAAATTCTATCTTGGGAACTAAAAAAGAATTGGAATGGGAAGTATTTATTTCTTGATTCTCCGGCTAGCATCCTTACTTCCTTCTTCAATGGAAATTCTATGTTTTGGCTCGGTATAAACAAAAAAATGAGAAATTCTCTTATTTGTAGAAAAGTCTTCTTTTGGTTAAATCTGGAGAACCCAGTCGAAACTCTGATTCTTGTTTGTGGATTTTAATAGCTCTCCTATCTACCCGGAAATGATCTTCTACCTTTACTGTCTGTGTTCTTTACATATCTTTTGATTGTTTTTCAAATCATTGTGTCGTTACAAATTCAGTGGTTGCGCCCTTGTGAGCAAGTTGTTGCCGGATTGGATAGGAGAAGTGAAACAAAGCTACGAAGGATCAAAATTAGCTGAAGAAGTTAAGAAGAGCATTAGTGAAGCGAGAGGAAGACAAGATGGTTGGGAAGAGGAGGAAGGGGTATTAAGGAAAAAAGGGAGGCTTTATGTGGGGACCGCTGGAAATGCAAGAGCCAGGATAGCGCAAGAACTGCATGGGACAGCTACCGGAGGCCATTCAGGTATACTAGCTTCCTATAAGAGAACTAATAGGAACTTTGTCTGGCCAGGAATGGATGCCTCTCTTGAGGACAGACTGTGACGGTAAAGCAACAACATCAACTCGCAATGGCCCTCGTGCCATGAGACATGGATTTTAGTCGACGTAGATTGGATCGAAAGATCGCACTTCCGCTCTTCTCCTATCGGACTAGTCACTTCCCACTCTCCTCAAGTGAACAGTTTAGCCACTATCCTCCCATATACTCTGCTTTTTCATTGCTTATGAACTGGAACTTGTTGGTGCATGGATTTCACGTTTCAGCAGCACTTTGGTTTGTGCATGGTTGTGAAAAGAAGGCTTTCTATACACTTATATGAACTTCATTGGCGAAAGAAAGAGAAGCTTGCCTTGATAAAGCACAGCCTTTCGCACTCCAATAGGCATATATTGTTACAAGGTTATGCCCAAAGGTCTCAAAAACGCCGGTGCTACATATCAACGCGCCATGACTAAGATCTTCGATGAGATAATACATAAGATTGTCGAGTGCTATGTAGATGATCTCGTTGTAAAGGCGGTATCCTATGAAGAACATCTTCAACATCTCAGAATCGTATTCGACCGCCTAAGGCAACATGCACTCAAGTTAAACCCGTTGAAGTGCGCCTTCATGGTCTCGTCAGGCAAATTCCTAGGGTTTGTCATTCGACATCGGGGAATAGAAATCGACCCGAGTAAAATCAAGGCCATACTCGAAATGCCTCCTCCTCAAAACCTTAAGGAGCTGCGTTCGCTTCAAGGGCGCCTGGCATACATCAGGCGATTCATAGCCAATTTTGCAGGAAGAATCCAACCTTTTACAAGAAAAACAAAAAAAGACATTCCATTCTTTTGGGATGAAAACTGCCAACAAGCCCTAGATGGCATCAAAAGCTATCTCCTCAATCCGCTAGTCCTGGCTGCGCCGATACCAGGGAAGGAGCTTATACTCTACACCACGGCCTTGGATGAATCTCTTGGGGCTCTATTGGAACAAGAAAATGAAAACGGGAAAGAGAATGCCCTCTATTACCTCAGTCGTGTGCTCGTAGGAGCTGAACATGCGTACTCTCCTATCGAAAAACATTGCCTTGCACTGGTGTTCGCTGTCAAGAAGCTACGGCACTACATGATAGCACATCGGGTCACCCTCATCTCCAAAGTTCACCCACTTAAATATCTCATGACAAGACCAATGCTTACAGGAAGATTGGCAAGATGGGGCCATCATCCTTACTGAGTTCGACATTGTGTATGCGCCGCAGAAGGCCATTAGAGGGCAAGCGATGGCGGATTTCCTAGCAGCACATCATACATATTTCTATAGTAAATAAAATATTTCCATGGATGGGATTGCGCGTAGTCCATTCCACCTTTATCTATCTAGGTTATCCTTCTTTCTTAACAAAGCAGAATGTGATGATCGATCCCTCTATTATGGGATTTATGTTTATACCAAAGCCTCTACTTTAGATATTTACGCTGATGAAGGAAAGCCTTGTTAAAGACTACGACTTTGGACTTCCTTTTTCGTACTCTTCTTTCATCCTCCTTACCAGAACGCTTTTCCTGGTTCAGAAGAATAAGATACTTAAATTGTGGCTTACATATGGAAAATGCCTTCGTCTTGAAGCTACCAATGCACATCACGGTGAAATCATTGTCAATTAATTGTTAGATTCCCCATATCACCCATAGCCACCCAAATCTTTTTTTTGCCTCAAACTCTGCTGCCCTATCACTCCTCGATAAGTGTACTTACTCAGGTTGTGCACTTGGCTGAGCGAGATCTTCCCCTTTGGCATGAGAACCGCCTACCTACGCTAACGTAACTAATGCAGATGGCGGAAGTTAGTAGTTCTCCTATGCCAACATGAACACAAACGAAATCGTCGAATTTCGTATAGAAAGAAAAGGAACCACTTCTATTCTCTTTTCTTAAGTATAAGAGGGATAAGTACTTATTCCTGGCCGGCGGTATCATTGCTGCTCCCCGCCTAATGCAGATCATTGTGCAATGCTTATGTGAAATCTCAATCCAAAACTTATTCGTTTCGTTGGAAAAACCAACGCCGATCTAAAACTAAGTCTTCCTTTCAAAAGTGAGCGAGCAGAGCTGAAAAAGATGGAGTTACCTGGAGATGAGATTTCTTTCTACGGATATGAAGGATAGAAATATGCTATTTGCTGCTATTACAACGAATCAACCAATTCGTAGTAAGTGTTCCCGTCTTCCCGATCTACATGATTTTTTCCCAACCAACATCTCTCAGAACTTTGCTATAACGCCAAACTTTGATATAACGCCAACGCCTGAGCGAATTGCCGGCGTCACAATAGTTTTACAAATAGAAGAGTATTTGGGCCAAAATGAGTCCGAACAGGGAGCAGTCAATTTAGCTAGAACAGTATTGGGAGCCCGCCACCGAAATGGCGAAACTTGGCAGGGCATATTAGAGGATATTTGGGCGGGTGGTGGTATGGATAATTTTATCCAGAATCTGCCTGGTGCTTACCCGGAAACCCCATTGGATCAATTTGCCATTATCCCAATAATTGATCTTCATGTGGGCAACTTTTATTTATCATTTACAAATGAAGTCTTGTATATGCTGCTCACTGTCGTTTTGGTCGTTTTTCTTTTTTTTTTTTGTTACGAAAAAGGGAGGTGGAAAGTCAGTGCCAAATGCATGGCATCCTTGGTCGAGCTTATTTATGATTTCGTGCTGAACCTGGTAAACGAACAAATAGGTGGTCTTTCCGGAAATGTGAAACATAAGTTTTTCCCTCGCATCTCGGTCACTTTTACTTTTTCGTTATTTCGTAATCCCCAGGGTATGATACCCTTTAGCTTCACAGTGACAAGTCATTTTCTCATTACTTTGGCTCTTTCATTTTCCATTTTTATAGGCATTACGATCGTTGGATTTCAAAGACATGGGCTTCATTTTTTTAGCTTCTTATTACCTGCGGGAGTCCCACTGCCGTTAGCACCTTTCTTAGTACTCCTTGAGCTAATCTCTTATTGTTTTCGTGCATTAAGCTTAGGAATACGTTTATTTGCTAATATGATGGCCGGTCATAGTTTAGTAAAGATTTTAAGTGGGTTTGCTTGGACTATGCTATTTCTGAATAATATTTTCTATTTCATAGGAGATCTTGGTCCCTTATTTATAGTTCTAGCATTAACCGGTCTGGAATTAGGTGTAGCTATATCACAAGCTCATGTTTCTACGATCTCAATTTGTATTTACTTGAATGATGCTACAAATCTCCATCAAAATGGGTCATTTCATAATTGAATAAAAACGAGGAGCCGAAGATTCTAGGGGGCTATAGCTGCGCTTTTGCAGCACTGAACATGGTTCCGGGTACTCAAGATATTGTGTTTGGAGAGGTGTAGATAGATAGGACGTAGTCTTGCTCGATCAGGACCCACAAGCAAGGGCTTGCGCTTCCCGCGCGAAAGAAAGCAAAATATACGTATTGAGATAATAACGGACTTGAAGCTTCTCAATTGATCCAAAGATACTATACTGGTTTATTTGGTTATCTGAACTTGGTTGACAGTACCCGGATTCTCCTTTTCTGATTGACTTGCGACATTGGAAAGTCAAGATGGTACCCGGCCTATCGACATTGGCGACATTGGGAAGTCAAGATATTGGGTTTGTTTTACAAAGAAAGGTGAAAGCCGAAAGCCTTACGCATTGCTTTAAGAAAGTGAAGAGATGGGCGCCCTATTCTCTGTGGTCTGTGACGTTCTGTCAGCTATTGCCCGTGCTCAGTTCCAGATTTCTTCCATCAGTAGTCGGTATCTTCCATTTCAAATGCTAGTGAACATCACTTCTTCTAATATGCAATTCCCGAATGGGAACAGACTTGAAACCCTTCTTTTCCTAGCATTTCAGCCCAGGCGGCTTCCCTCTATATTAATAAGTTCTTTCGAGCAATCACTGATGTAGGTAGGGCTGGTGCGAGAAGAGATTGTCTTATGCCAGAAAAGAGGTGCTCCATGTCGAAGGCAGAAAATACGTGCTTATCAAATCGGTGGTCCAAGCTCTACCAACCCGGGACTCTAACAACACTGGTCTATAGGGCTTAAGCTAGGGAAGGGGTATAGAATGGTACTTTCCATTTCTCAGGAATCCATAGAGAGAAGATCCTCCAGCTGCGGGTACAAGGCAGTTACACTTATTTCAGCAAAAACTATTAGGAATGATGCTGATGGCAGATGCTTGCACTATTCACTTAAGGCTGGGTTGGCTTCTCAGTTAAGAAGAAGCAAACAGTTCGGCCTGATTGAAAACTAGCGTTTCTTGTCCTTGCATCTTGCAAAAAAACGGAGTAAAAAAGAACAAGAGCATGAGTTGGGTCTGTGATTCCTGTTCGAGAAGCGGTTCCAACATCTGCCTTCAGGGTCTTGGTTAGCCGGAACTAGAAATGCCGAGACTATGGGGAAGGGTCCCTCGGGCGAGATGGCTAAGCGTGTACGACGAATTTTGTCTATCTGAAGATCTGAGAAAGGCGCTGATTACAGCTCTGTCCTTGGATGGACCATAGTCCTGATGCTAGGAGAGTGTAGTTCGAGCATTCTATTGTGTGCTCGATCCGTGATACGCAAAGCAATCTCCTGTTTACTATTGATCTACTTCCCTCTAGCATCACTCATCCTTACGGCACTAGTCCATCCATCCCTCGACCGAAGAGAGTCTTCCTCCTCACGGAACTAGGGTTTGGTTTCATAGACAAGACTTTCGAGCGCGACGTTGCGCACATCCTCTTGCTTGGTATCTTTTCTAGTGTACATCACATTCATTTTCCTTTCCATTCATTTTCCTTTCATGTAGATATGATAATCTTCGTGGCATCAACCTCATATAGGAGCTGCCAGTAGTACTTTCGCGGGATTTTAAAGCAGGCAAACTTATGATGCGAGTCTAGTTAGAATAGAACCAGTGCACTCTGAAATCCGAACCAACCAATACACTTCGCTTTCCTCTGCTCGTATAGACTCCGTTCGTGTTAGGACATCCATAGCCAATAGTAATAGTAGCTAGTAGCTTCGCCCCCCCTTGCCCCCGGAAAGGTTCTCATTCCTCACTGGATCTAGTTGACTTGCTGCTACAGCAATCAATCTATCTATATGTTCCGGACGGAAGAGAGAGTTTCCTACATTCCCATTCCCATGAACTGAACATCGGGTACCAACGATCTTGAATCCCGTGCTGAAACCTACAGATATGCACCTGTGCGGACCAACCTGGCAATCCTCCTGTCTATTCTTTCTATCTGGACTAGCGCTTCCCACTGGAGCTTACTACTTGACTAGAGCACTTGAACTTGTTAGTTTCATTAGTCAGTTTCCTAGCATAGCAAAGTGAGTTTCCCATCAACGGATTATCATCCTGTTGTTTCCATGAACATCAGGTACATATATGAACCTGTCAACGGAGCGGAACATATGATATGAACCAAGTAGATTCGTCTTTTTGCTCGTAACGTTAGTAGTTACTCGCTCATTAGTAGTGAACTATGATCATTTGTGAGGAGTATGTTTTCAACTCTATGTATGTCAATTCGAGAGTAGAGCGATCTATGTCAACCAAGAGCAGAACTCTCTCTATTTCCGGCACAGGCTTTCTTTCAATCAAGAAGAAGATTATTTCAGATTTTATCACTATCCGAACTGCTATCTACTATCTACCTATCTAGCTACTCGGGCTCGTTGTGAGGCGGGACCCAACCCTCCTCTTCACTCCACTGCTTCAACAGAAATGGATCCATCATCTGCTACCCATGAGTAATAACGTTACGAATCTACCACTGATCCCGAGGGCAAGTATGAAAAAGAGAGTCAAGCAAGGTTGGATTCGTATGTTCCATTTGAGTAAGCCTCTGATGCCCTGCGCACATAGCTTCTTGCATGCCCGATGGCAGGACAGATCTCCCAACCTGGAGTATATTCCCGGCCCCGTAGCTTAGCTTAAGATCTTCGTATTTCAAGTCCACCGGCATGGGACCTGACCTTGGGAATAAGCCCCGCCCTGTCCTCTAAGATATGAGATCCACCCACACCCAAACCTGGAAAAGCGGCAGGCTCTAGTCGAACTCCATACCAGAAGAGAAGAGAACCCTTTCCGTTGGAAGAAAGAGAAAAGGGGCCGGGCTATGCACTTCAAGAGAACCAACCCAAGAAGCACTCAATAAACTATTATATATAGTCCTGGCCAAGAGAAGGCCACCAGATCAAGCTAGCAGGAATGGGTACTACAGCACCAAGAAAGATCGATGGAAAGGGATATGAAACTATTTTAGATGCACGCTCTAGCTCTAAAGCAAGCTTATACACACTCATAAAGGTGCCGTCTAGTGCCGTGAAGATAAACCGATTCTCTGACCATCCCTCGAGATAGCCTTTGATTCTCTTTAAGGATCCGGGAGCCATATAAGGATGAGTTAGCCGTAGGATATGATTCCTTCTTGGGAAGGGAATAAGGGGATCGAGAATGATGCTGCAAACAAGATAAGGGATTCACCAAGGCAGTATTACTATGGAAATGGTATAGAGCTAGCCCAGAAAAGAGAATCCATGGCATGGCTATTCACTCAATCAAAAGAGAAGGTCATAATCTGGAAACTATTCCAACACAGAAGGGTTCTACGCTAGGAATCACTAAACTAGACGAGCACTTCTCAAGTGCCAGCTAGGAAACTGTCTGTACTGTAAACCAACCTTGTCCCCACCCGTAGAGAACTTTTAGTAGATGGAAGCGAGCTCCCTAGTCCTATTCGATCCACTTGGAATTCCCTTATGTGAATCATTCATGTAGCATTGATATACGAGAATTCAAGATTGCTCCACCGGGCCTGACTAGTAAATACAGTATACGGGGAAGAGAGTCTTCTGAACCTGAAACCTATGAAGCAAGGAAATCACTCTACTCTGCAAGCTATTCCACTGGAAAGGACAGGTTTCTAAAGGAATGGGATTAGTACTACTTAATTAAGGAAGGGATGAGTGCTGTCTTCCAGGCGGGGGTTCTAGCAACTAAAGCAGTGGAAATGTTCTCGTTCTCTCATGCTTCAAAGCAAAGAGTTGTGCCTGGCATTCCCATTTGTCTCTCTCTGTCGAAAGCTAGGTCAAAGGTGCCTGTGCTCGAAATGCAACATCACTCACTTGGTCTAGTGGGTCGGGGTTCATCAAGCTTTTCATCTCCTGAAGCCACAAGTCTAGTATAGAATCTGCTCTTTAAGGTCGAGAATCTGCTCTAGAAGGTCGATTAGGCCTTGTCATCATGTCATCGCACTCCACTGGTATCAAAGTTCTCGGCCCTTTTCTTATATTACTTTAATTATATTATAGAAGTGTGCCCGGTCTTGTCTCAGCATTCGAGGTTGGATGTGTTTCCTCAGTCATCGTTCGAGGAAAGCAGAGGCCCTCGCGGAAAGATCAAAGAAAATGAAAAGCACAGCCGCCTCTACCTAGAGCAAAGAAGCTTTGCCAGTCTTATCACCGGATTCACCATAATCAGCTTTAAGGTCCTGACTCTCAAATCGGATATCTCTTTCGTTCACAAGAATTGCTTATTATGTATGATTTGTGATTTGAAATTCTTTCTATTTACTATTTTGATGGAATTCATGAACGAGTAGATCAAAGAAAAGAAAGCAAAGCATTCACTCCTAAACTAAAGAACTAATCTACTGAGCTAGCCTCCCGTTATGCGCCAATGCTTGAACAGGACCGTTGACCTTTACCAAGCGAGTTTCCTATAGTTGACCGATACAGTTCGCAAGGCGGATGTGACCGATGGATTTGAAGAAGGAACTCATTTTTTTACTGATTCAGACCGTTTACCAGAAGAGCGGTATGGTTCAGAAGAGGTACTCATAATACAGATATCGTTTAACGAATTGCCCGATCGATTACCAATTCATTAAGCCTACCTATACCTCCTAAGGTTCCAGCCTACCTGTCAACCTGCTCTGACATACCCTTCTAGCTCACTTGAAAGGAGAGTTGTTGCTACTGTATGAAAGTCTCGATTAAAGAAAGGGATAAAAAGACATACATTCACTCGGTTTTAGCGTAGTTTTTATGTTTCCTTCCATTCATAAGAAGAAATAGGTTATCTTTTAGCTCCGGGTCCGACTTATAAATAGGGTACTTGACCTTAGGATCGAATCAGGCTCTCCTTGGGATAAGCCAGAGAATGGATCAGCCGGGCGAAGTAAGTGATAGGATCTCCAGGATTCTAAATTCCATGCCCGGGGAAGTCTAAGAGGATAAAGGAGGATGTTCCCTGCAGGGCATTTCGCGGGGTTAGGATGTGCATGTTTACCAAATGAGCGGAAGACTTGACGCGAGCCAATGAAGCGCTGCTAAGGCGCTCCGGCTTTCCCCTGTTGAGTCGCTCTTTCCTGACCTTCTAAGTGAGTTCTAGCTTGAGCTGGCATAGTTTGTTCCGCTTGTAGGCCAAGGTTTAGAATCCATACGGAATGGACGAGGAATTGAGGTAGGGAAAGGAAAGGTAACACCCAAAGCATCAAATGGACACGAATACATCTTAGTGGCTATTTCTTACTACCCCAAATGGGTTGAAAGCGGCATCTTATCGAACACTGACATCGGAAAAAAGTGGCCTACTTGAAAGAAAAGAGAATCCGCCTTTCTTTTCAAAAGAAACTACTGGAATGAAATCAGCTCCGGGTAGAGATGGAGGGGGCTTCGTAGCTTGACTTTAACGGATCCCTTGCTTCATAGAATAGATGGCTAAGCTGTCTTCTTTCCCCTTCTTATTAGTCTCATATCTTTTATCCATCGATTAGTATGAATGAGATCATCTATTTCCTTCTCTTTGGCGGATTCAATCATGCCTTGGATTTCCTTCTTTAAATGGCCTTTCATGCTTACTATAACTAGTTATTTCGGTTTCTACTGGCTGCTTTAACTATAACCCCAGCTCTATTTATTGGCTTGAACAAGATACATCTTATTTGAAATGAATCTTACGAATAAGTAAGAAAAAGGTAATCGTCTTTTATTTAAAAGACCTTGAGTTATAAGTTGCTGCTTCGAGACTCAACTCACCATGTCTGCTGGGAGGAGATACCAGATAAGGCAAGTTTCATATGAGAATTGAGCCAATCACATCCCTATTCCTATCTTATGCACCTATTATCAGTGGACACTCAAATCGAATCAAACTTTCTTTAGCAATTGCCTCTCCTATGGCGCATTCTAGGATTAGTGTTAGTCCGTGCGATTGACTTATTCTTATCTTTAGCTGCACCGTAACAGGCTTATCTCGGATCATGTGAGTGAAGCCGTTGTGAGCTGGCATTAAGTCTGCAATCATGAATTACAATCCTTTGTGCCACATTGAAATCCTGCTACCGAATTCTAAGCTTCCCTTCCCTAGAATCTGATTACTCCAAGTCTCCAATAGCATCTAACCAATCCATTAACATGATTGCGTAGTGAGTTGAGGCTCCATCTTTATCATCCAACTCTTTCCTTCATCCGCTTCAACGGCAGTATTGTGATTTCCTGCTCTTGGCATCGGGAATCGTATGAGTTTTTCAACACCTTCACTCAGGTCATTTACGCGAGCAGAACTTCGAATAAGAGCAAGTGTTCCCATCTAGGTAGTCTTCAATTTATTACTTTAGCATAGGAGCGCTCTCCAAAGGAGCTGCAACGCGATCGTCCGCGGGAAAAAGAGTTGGATTCGTCCCACCTATCTAGATCAAAGAAAACGCTTCTTCTATGGTTGCTATACCCAGAGAGTCATGAAACTCGCATGCAACTTAGAATCAGATTCTTCCACCGAAGGTCCCTATCACGTTCCAGGTCTGGTTAGCTGAGATCTGATAGGGCCCGCATGCCCTTGATTGAAATATCTTATATAACACTAAGCCCTCCTTCCAGCACCGCTGCACGGAGCTATACTGAATGAAAAAAGAAGAACCATTCACCAATTCCAGCGGAAATAGAACGCAAATAATAGGTAATTCCAGGGTAAACTAAGATCTAAAAACATGGCCTCAGGGGGATCATCCATGGGTCCAGAAGAGTGAAAGGAAGCCCTAGCTGGGTAGGGACGCGGTATCGGCACGCCAATATGGATTCGCTCGGACAGCTTTTCTTTGTGCATCATAAGAAACATTGTACTTTCTATCTAAATGACATAATGAGCAAACAGAAGTATCTTTCTCATAAGCTTCTCCTAATCGGAAAGGCAAGTAGCTTTAAAAGACATACGAGTTACATCCTTCTGGCACAATCTATCTATTCTAATTCACTTTTCTAATTAATCAACCTTCTCCAAAAACCGATGGTTCAAATATACCAAAGGCTGGCTTCTCTCTAATTGTATCGGAACTTGGCTTGCCTGCTTGTGCGATGGCTGACGACTCTAGGTCAGTATGGATAGTCTTTTCCAATGCGATCAAAACACTTTACGTTGTACCCTGTAGATCCTCTCTTCTTGGCCGGAAAGGAGTAATTTGGAATCGTGTATCCGCTTGACCCCTTTCTTTCCACGTGCAGATCTACTTCTTCGTGCAATCCCTCTTGCTCTCCTCATCCGATAGGACGGATTTAGATCCTCGGCATGATGGTTGATAGCAAGCCTCGTGGGTAGAGTTTCGGCTCGTCCTTTGCTTCTGCTGAGCTAAGCTAGAAGAACTCGTTTTAAGCCATCGATTCCAACGGACGGACGGGGCTAAGGGTGGTATTCCAAGTATCCTATGCATGGACGTTCACCTCATGTGAACAAGGAAAACGGGCACTTGAATATCGTATGTAGTAGGAAGAAAGAAAAGCTTTTCTGCCAGGCGGTGACAATTGAGAAATGACATTTGCTTTTCTTCCTCGAGAATTCCTGTGTCCGAGCCAGTAAATAAGAAGAAAAAGGCATACCTTCTAAATCCCACTGAACCATTCTATCCTTCCCTCCAGCAGCCTTTCCTTTTCAGATTACTCACAAACTAGAATACGAGGGTGCTACTCAACTTCTCCAAAAGAGCCCTACTGAGTACAACTTCTCATAATCCTGACGGACCCAGAGCCGTTTTCAAAGCATAATCGTTATGCGGTCCCGTTGACCAAGACAAACCTAAGGGTCAATTTTCGTATTAGTTCAGTCCCGCCTGTAAAAATAGATAGTCATTTTCATTAGCTTGTGTGAGGTTTAGGTCATAAGGCATCTTTCATGGTGAATTTTACGATCTGTATGATCTAGCTCCAGTTTCTGTATACGATCATGCTTTTCTTCCTGGCGCATGTGTCCTCGGTGGCCGAAAAAGACCTACGCTTCTTGCTTCTACTATTGGTACACACTTCGACTTGAGCTTCTCCCTTTCATGGATAGAATATCGTAGATAGAAGAATACAGGCTTAATTAAGGCTTCAATGGCCTACTTACCTCTCGGCTATCAAAAAGGGCACAGATCCTTCTCCAGAGTACGAGTAAGCCAATATTCATGTTAGTTTTGAGCCACGGTCATGCAACCATGTCCTCTTGTCGATGAAGGCTTTCAGCCCTCGTATTATCCAGGAATTCTGGAGGTCGAACAGCGACTGTCTCTCTTCCAAAGTGTGATCATCTTCTACAGTGGGCTAAACGAAAGATCATTGTCAGGACCCCGACTCAATGCCACATCGATCTAGCATGTAACACCTCATATCACTTTGCGGCCTCATGCGTGGTATTCCCACGGGTGTCGCCTTACCTTTGCCCGGGACCGTTTGCGCCTTTTGGCACACGTATATGACAGTGTCGCTAGCATCCATATGATAAGGAGCCCGGGCTGACATGGCTAGTCGTAAACCCAAAGTGGCACAGACTTACAGGGACAGGCATCCATGACCCAGCATCGAACGTGTCGGTCATCAGCGAGTGAATCCAGGCTGTAGCACTGGGCTAGCAGGACTCCGGTGAACCGGGCTGTAGCGGGCTAACAGGACTCCGGTATTCATCGCGTGACATTTCCTCGAAGGGACAGACACAGGAACGAAGAAGGACACATGCCGGCCAGCCTAAGTGTTCCGGAGCAGTAGCAAGCTACCATGGCTCGGTGGAAACACTAGGAGACATTTCCCCGTAAGAGAGGCTACTAAAGATAAACAACTAGATGGTCAGATCCCACACATACCAAGCATTTCAATAACATACACACAATATGCTCGATATGTGCAAATACAACATGGCATCACAACATGACTCTATGACTCAAGTAATCTATTCAATAGGCTCCGAGGAGCGAGATATTACAAACATGGGTCTCATGACCCAACATTCAAAGCATACAAATCAAGCACAAGCGGAAGCTATCATGTCTGAGTACAGACATCTATAAATGAAAAAGGCTGAGAAGCCTGACTATCTACCAAATCCTGCTGAGGCACAAGATCGTAGCTGAGGTAACAAGCTAAACGTCGAAGACCACGCGGAAATACTAGTGAGACTGAAGTCTCTCTGCAAAAACATAAAATAGGCAAACGTGAGTACAAATGTACCCAGCAAGACTTACATCAGAACTATCTACATATGCATCATTATCAACAAAGGGATGGTGGGGTTTAACTGCAGCAAGCCAGCTTTGACTCGGTGGCTATCCTGAACTACGACTGCGAGTAACTTTTTTGAGGTGGCGCACACGAGTCCACATATTCACCATATCAATACACCACTATGGATCCGCTCCCGTCTCCCTACGAGAACGCCATCCATAGCACTCACGCTTATCTTGCGTATTTTAGAGTATCCACTTTCACTTGTCTATGAACTGATATAAGCAACCCAGAAGTCCTTTACCGCGGACACGGCTATTCGAATAGATGATGTTAACCCTGCAGGGGTGTACTTCTTCATACATGTTTCCACCACTTAGCGTCTGCACACGACATGTGCTCGGCAGACTTCAAGCGAAAGCCAACGTGGGTGTAGACCACGACCTACCTAAACACCTAAGTCTCTAGTCCAGGTTTATCGCCTATTCGGGTTCCATCCATGAGGAGATCCGGCCGGAGTTTCGCTCACAGCCCCAAACGATGTGAACAGGGTTCCGTGACACCAAACGGGCGCCCGGTATACCCGGCCACGTGCCTACCGCATCACAGCCCACCCCTACGGTCAGCGCTGTCCACGGCCTCCAGCATACTACAAACACCAGAAACTACTTGCAACTCCTGGACAGAGGACAAGGGTGAATAAGAAGTCGAGCGGGGTCATATTTCAGGGCCCAATGTATGGTAGTAGCTGAATCATGGATCACAAATACAGAACTCAGTTCCTGAGGACGGCTTCAATGAGACAACCCACCATGTACTCCTACATGGCCTCTCACCGCTACCTTTACCAAATCGTGTTCACACACTTAGCTCACACACAGTAGGACATGTTCACACGCCTCTGATTCATCCCCGATGAATCAGACCTGACTCAACTCTAAGCAGTAGCAGGCATGACAAACAAGCATGAATGAGTAGGCACAACAGGGCTCAAACAATTCCTACTCATACTAGTGGGTTTCATCTATTTACTGTGGAATGACAGGTCATGCAAAGGATAAAGGGGTTCAGCTACCGCAGCAAGTAACAGATGAATCGGTGTTGTCCTAATGCAGTAAAAGAGAGCAGGAGCGAGAGAGTGGGATTTTATCGGAATGAACAAGGGGGTTTTGCTTGTCTGGCACTTCTGAAGATAACATTGAGTCTTCATCAGTGTCAACGATCACATCATCGGTATCACGTCTATCGAGAGGGGACAAATACCGGCAACACAGAAGGGAACACAATCAATGCAATGCACAATATGATGCATGATCATGACATGGCAAAATGAATGTGTGTTGGGCTAATGCAATTAGCAACGGATTAAATGAAGTTGGTTTGAATATAAAATTCAAATTCAAACTCCATATGTGATTATTTAAATGCTCTTTATATGATTTGTGCTAAACAGCACCTATAAGTTGTTCTAACATGCATGAAAATGGTACAGATGGATTCCTTGAATTTTTCTGATAATTTTTCATATATAAATTATTTAATTTGGAGTTACGGTTAATTTTCTATGATTTTTAGAAGTTTTAGGCATTTTCTGAAATTTCTTGAATATTTAGAATTAAAATAATTCCAGAAAATGAATTATGGCGTCAGCACCACGTCACTGTGACGTCAGCAGTTAACTGGGCTGGCTCAGGTCAAACCTGACGTGTGGGGGCCACACGTCAGTGACACAGTGCTGGCTGGAGTCACAGACATGTGGGGCCGGTCAAAGGCCACGTCAGCGAGGTCAACGCCGACGCGTGGGGTCACTGCAATTAGATTAAACTTAATCTATTTTAGTTAGCCGGTTAGTTAGGCCGTGGGGCCTGGCTGTCAGTGGCTCTGGGGGTTAGTTAGTGGGGTCATTAGCGCTAATGACGACGCCACGTCAGATACGCCGGCGATGAGTCGCCGGTGACCACAGAACACGGCGGGGCACGCCGGACTTGCGCTAGAGGCGTCAGTTTGGCGCGCTGAGGGCACCAGGGGATGGCCCTTGCTCCCGCGCATCCAGAGAACCGAGTGGGAGGTCGTGGGGTCGACGGAGCTCGTCGGAACGGAGCTCGCGGCGGCGGCCGGAGTTCGGGCGAGACGCGAGCGAGAGCTAGGGGGCACGGGAAGGCGAGCTGGGGCGTGCTACGGGCTTGTGGAGACGGTCTGAGCACGATGGTGCACTCAGGTGGGAGCTCCAGTGGCTCTGGTCACGATGGCGACGAGGCACGGCGGCGGCG
>NC_041392.1:711082619-711083815 GCF_002162155.2 Triticum dicoccoides
AGGTGAGCGCCAGGTAGGCTTTCTACTCTTTTTATTTTATTTACTGTTTTCTATTTTT
The DNA here is from genome assembly GCF_002162155.2 of Triticum dicoccoides. Classification (NCBI taxonomy): domain Eukaryota; kingdom Viridiplantae; phylum Streptophyta; class Magnoliopsida; order Poales; family Poaceae; genus Triticum; species Triticum dicoccoides. The sequence continues at coordinate 711,082,678 of NC_041392.1, forward strand.
GTTCTGTTTGTTTTGAATTTGGTTTTGAAACCAATTCAATTTATTTTGCTTCTGACAATATTTTTAGGAGCTAAAAGAATTAAAACAATGCTCCACAAAAATATTTTCAGAATTATTGGACCTATATTTATTTAACAGTAGATATAAGTCCAATTCAAATAATTATTGATTTAATTCAAATGCCCAAATTTAAATGTTTCTGAGACACCAAAAATATTGGTTTGGATTTTACCTCTTGCCAATATTTCCAGAGGATAACAGGAACATTTTCTTGGACACATTTGAGAAGATTTAATTGTTGGTTATTTTTAGAGGTTTCTGAGGCTTGGAAAATTCCTCAATTCAAATTTCATTTGAATTTAAACATGATGCACATATGGAAGCAAGCATAGGACAGGCCAGAACTAGGGATGTGACAATCATGCCGAGGGGCATACTCGGTATAATCAATGTGTCAATGGTATCTATTTCATGGAAATCACCCACACACACTATGAGCTAAGAACCATGCAAAAATGTTGTTTTCAGCAGCAGCAGCAGCTCATACTTCAAACAGAACTTCTGTATCCGCGGGATCGCTTCATTAATTTGACGAAAGTCATCCTTCTTCTTTCCCAGCTGCCCTAATAAGTTTATCATTCCAAAGTAACAAGTCCATCTTTTTCATGAAGACTTTCCTCCACTATTGGCCTATTAGAGCTATCTGTTATTGGGAGAGAGCACCGTAATGAATCACACTATAGAAGCACAAGTTTTAGGTAGGCCAAAGCAGAACCTCAAACCGAAGGGGCGGAAAGGATTCGGGATAACCAGGCCTAGCAGAAGCTCCATCTCTTGCTTGCTGTCTACCGATTTTGGATAGTGAGTGCCCCTGCCTGCTGAGTGGCAAGTTTATCTTTTCGATAGACTGTTTTTGGTCATTTGACGCAACTCGTGCTCTTGTTCTTTATGTAAGATATTGTTCATTCTTGCACTTGAGAAGGGCGAAGCCTTCATGGCCGGTACCGGTATCTGTTGGGGGCGGGCCCAGAGATGAAATGTGCCTTAGATGCAAGGGAGGGTTGGGTCCGCTGATATAGAATACCGATCGGCGCTACTACGGGAATCGCTTTTGCTTTCTTTTCCTCTGGCTACTAAG
>NC_041392.1:711084704-711086679 GCF_002162155.2 Triticum dicoccoides
CTGGCACTTCTGAAGATAACATTGAGTCTTCATCAGTGTCAACGATCACATCATCGGTATCACGTCTATCGAGAGGGGACAAATACCGGCAACACAGAAGGGAACACAATCAATGCAATGCACAATATGATGCATGATCATGACATGGCAAAATGAATGTGTGTTGGGCTAATGCAATTAGCAACGGATTAAATGAAGTTGGTTTGAATATAAAATTCAAATTCAAACTCCATATGTGATTATTTAAATGCTCTTTATATGATTTGTGCTAAACAGCACCTATAAGTTGTTCTAACATGCATGAAAATGGTACAGATGGATTCCTTGAATTTTTCTGATAATTTTTCATATATAAATTATTTAATTTGGAGTTACGGTTAATTTTCTATGATTTTTAGAAGTTTTAGGCATTTTCTGAAATTTCTTGAATATTTAGAATTAAAATAATTCCAGAAAATGAATTATGGCGTCAGCACCACGTCACTGTGACGTCAGCAGTCAACTGGGCTGGCTCAGGTCAAACCTGACGTGTGGGGGCCACACGTCAGTGACACAGTGCTGGCTGGAGTCACAGACATGTGGGGCCGGTCAAAGGCCACGTCAGCGAGGTCAACGCCGACGCGTGGGGTCACTGCAATTAGATTAAACTTAATCTATTTTAGTTAGCCGGTTAGTTAGGCCGTGGGGCCCGGCTGTTAGTGGCTCTGGGGGTTAGTTAGTGGGGTCATTAGCGCTAATGACGACGCCACGTCAGATACGCCGGCGATGAGTCGCCGGTGACCACAGAACATGGCGGGGCACGCCGGACTTGCGCTAGAGGCGTCAGTTTGGCGCGCTGAGGGCACCAGGGGATGGCCCTTGCTCCCGCGCATCCAGAGAACCGAGTGGGAGGTCGTGGGGTCGACGGAGCTCGTCGGAACGGAGCTCGCGGCAGCGGCCGGAGTTCGGGCGAGACGCGAGCGAGAGCTAGGGGGCACGGGAAGGCGAGCTGGGGCGTGCTACGGGCTTGTGGAGACGGTCTGAGCACGATGGTGCACTCAGGTGGGAGCTCCAGTGGCTCTGGTCACGATGGCGACGAGGCACGGCGGCGGCGAGCTTCGGTCGTGGTGGAAGAAGGAGCTAGGGGACGAAATCAGGTGCGGGAATTGAGGGGAGGAGAAGAGGAACTCACGGGGAGTCGGACGAGACGCTAAGTGGGCTCGGGGACGTCCTGTCGGCGGCGAATCGAATGGCGGCGAGTTCCGGTGGCCGAGGAGGGGAACGGCGACGTGGGCGGCGATGCAGGGCTCCCGGCGTCACGTGAGTTGGTGGAGACGAAGAAGAAGGCGCGGCGGTTCTTCTGGAGGCATCGGCGAGGCGAGGGGTGGCCGGTGGCCGCGGCGAACAGCGTCGGTGGCGACGGCTGCGCTCGGCACGAGAGGGAGAGAGAAACAGAGGAGGGGGAAGAGCTCGGGAGAGAGTGAGAGGCCTGGGGGGGGTGCGTGGCGTCGCGGACGAGGTCCAGGGCGACGAGAGGAAGCAGGAGGTGGCCGAAGCAGGGAGGAGGTGGCCGGGGCGCGTGGCCGCGCGCGCCGGGCGCGTGCCCGTCCTCCTGGCAGCGGAGGAAGGCGACAGGGAAGGGAGGCGGCGGTGGGCTGGGCCGGCTGGGGAGCTGGGCCAGGTAGGCTGCGAGGTGAGCGCCAGGTAGGCTTTCTACTCTTTTTATTTTATTTACTGTTTTCTATTTTTGTTCTGTTTGTTTTGAATTTGGTTTTGAAACCAATTCAATTTATTTTGCTTCTGACAATATTTTTAGGAGCTAAAAGAATTAAAACAATGCTCCACAAAAATATTTTCAGAATTATTGGACCTATATTTATTTAACAGTAGATATAAGTCCAATTCAAATAATTATTGATTTAATTCAAATGCCCAAATTTAAATGTTTCTGAGACACCAAAAATATTGGTTTGGATTTTACCTCTTGCCAATATTT
>NC_041392.1:711088063-711092956 GCF_002162155.2 Triticum dicoccoides
TTCCTCTTTTGAACCTCGCCATTAACGTTAAGGCTATGCCATCCTAAGGTGCTACTAAATGGAAGGATCTTATCAACGTCCATGAATGTGAAATCATAGATCGAACTGCCGAATTGGCAAAATTCGGTGCTATCGCTATCATAGTATCCGCTAAGTTCACGGGCTGGAGATAAGCGGACTCGAACCGCTGACATCCGCCACAGGGTAAACCACCGCCTCTCAGGCCTCCCCGACGGGTTCTACCATAGAGGCCAACGATAGACAATAACTCCCCCCCGAACACAGCTTACAACTTTCATCGTACTGTGCTCTCCAAAGAGCAACTCTTCTCAAAATCTCAAAACAAAAGGTGCTGAGTTGGAATCCCATTCTAAGGATTCTTGTGGTTCCGGGGAATCCAGTTACAGGAGAACCAGGAATGGGGAGCTCTCCCCTTTTTCCGCCTGACTCTTTGATCTTAAGAATGCTGGTTTTAAGAACGAGTGGTTGCTGTTAAGTCATGCATGAGAGGGGCCAGAAGTATGGATTGGCGTCAGTCTTTTTTTTCCTTTTGTGTACTTTCAAAATACCAAGATCTGTTATAAAAATAGCCAATGCCCCTTTCCCATGCCACATCTCGCCCAGTACCGCAGATCCCGTCACCCTCGACAGCGGAACAACGCCATGCTGGTCCAAAGCACCGCGCCTCGCCGGCGCCACCACTCTCGGTTGCAACATCCATGGATCCCGTCGTACCGGTGCTCGCAGCCTACACTTGCACTAGTTCCAGTAATGGCCTGAGTGGTTGCAACATCTCACGCAGGCCTCGCCGTGGTGACACTGTAGCTCGTCGCCGCAACGGTTCCAGCAAAGCCAATTCATGGTTGCAGCACCTCGCTGCCATGGTTCCAGCTCGCCGTGGTGACCTAATGCAGCTCACCATAGTAACAATTCTGCTCCGTCGCGCCTGCCGGTCGAGGTAGTAACAAAAATAGTAGCCGGTTGCAGAAAAAAAAACAATTCCAGCAAAAATTGCCCCGCTGTCGTCGGGCTAAAGCAAAAAATTCCGCTGGCATTGCCAGTCAGTTTGAGGCAAAAAGTTTCGTCGGTTCGAGCAAAAAAAAACCAATTCCAACAAAATTGTCTCGCCGCCGTCGGCCACAACAAAAAAAACTCGTCAGTTCCAGCAAAAGGAAAAGCCGATTGTAGCTCAAAGTCATGCCGGTTGTAGCATGTCGACTCTACGCCACCAGAAACGCACCTCGCTCCAGCGTCGGCTGTTGCCGGTTGCAGCTCCTGTGGCCGCCATCACCAGCAATGGCGGCTGCCGGGGTTGCAGCACGCAGCAACGCGCCGGGGGCGTAGCTAGTAACTTGTGGCCTCGAGCTCATTGGCGTTTGTCGTGTTCGCGACAAGGCCGGGGGAGCACGCTGCGAGCGTGGGGCTGGTCGCAACAAATCCAGCGCGTGGTGGCGGCTCCATGGGTGTGACTCAGGGGAGCAGGAGGTGAGGCCATCGACACGGGGAAGGAGTAGGTTGGCTGCCGTATACGCCGGGGAGCGGGTGGGCGGTCGTCAGCGCGGGGAAGAGTCAGCGTGGGGAAGAGGGAGATGCGGGTGAGAGAGATGACACTGATCGGCTGCGGAGATAAGGTAGTAGTTGTGAGACACACGATTAGTTTGGATCGAGCAGCCGGTATAAAGTTGGGCCGGTTGGCCATATACAAATGCTTTCCTATAAAAAATTCATAGAAAGTATAAAGTATCTCAAACGTAATAAGTATTACATCAAGGTCTTTGGAACACCGAATGACCAAACGTGGCCAGACCGACCCACAGAGATGCCAAGTTCCCCTCTCTCATGTAAACATTTCTTCTTTTTCAAATGGTTGAACTTCAAGTTCCTAATGACATTAGCTTGAGCACATTGATGATGATTCTATATGCCAGCCTTATTGACATGCGTGTACGTGTTGCGTATATAATGCTAATGGTTGGTGTGGTGATTTTGCTGAGGTTGATGTGAAACAAGAGGCTGGAAGCGCATGCCGAGGCAGGGGCGCATTGCGTGTTTATATAGGCCAGACATGCGGCTAAGATTACAAGGAGGTTTGGAATAGGTTAGGTGTGGATTGATCTCCAAGCTAAGCTAACTACCAAGATCTAATCACAACAACCTAACCTATCCTAACTACAACACGCACGCCACATATCTAGCCGGCATGGTTTATAACATACCGTGGCAAGGCATACAATGATGTTTAACACTCCCCCTCAATCACAACTATCTAAGTTGAGATTGCGTCGAAAGACCTCCAGCTGCCGCAGCGATAATGGTTTAGTAAAGCCATCTGCTACTTGATCACCAGTAGGTACAAATTGAATATTCAAAATCTTGTTAGCAACTCTTTCACGGACAAAATGATAATCAATCTCAATGTGCTTTGTTCTAGCATGAAAGACAAGATTGGCAGAGAGATAAGTAGCTCCAAGATTGTCACACCACAGTGAGGCGGCAGGCAAATGACGAATACCCAATTCTGTCAGCATATTTTGAACCCAAATAATCTCAGCAGTGGCATTTGCTAAGGCCTTGTACTCAGCTTCTGTGCTTGACCTGGACACAGTGGCTTGCTTACGTGCACTCCAAGAAACCAGATTGCCACCAAAGAATACTGCAAAACCTCCAGTAGACCGCCGATCACCAAGACAATATGCCCAGTCTGCATCTAAAAATGCACTAACAAGTGTAGAGTCTGACTTGGCAAGTTTGAGACCATGACTCTTGGTTGCCTGAAGGTACCGAAAAATTCTTTTTACTGCTGTCCAATGAGTGCTAGTGGGTGCATGGAGAAACTGGCAGACTTTGTTGACTGAAAAACATATATCTGGCCTGGTTAAAGTCAAATATTGCAAAGCTCCTACCACACTTCTGTACCTGGTGGAGTCCTCGGCTCCAAGTGCCTCTCCATCATAAAGAGACAACTTCTCTGAAGTGGACAACGGGGTTGGAGAGGGTTTGCAACCTTTCATGCCTACTCGCTCAAGGATATCTTGTACATATTTTTCTTGGGACAGAATGATTCCATGAGCCACATGCTTCACCTTGATGCCAAGAAAAAAAAAGAAGATTACCCAAATCCTTGAGAGCAAAATCCATGCGCAGATCATGAAGAAGAGCATCAACTTCCCTAACGGAGGAGCTGGTGACAATAATATCATCAACATAGATAAGCATAAAAATGGTCACTCCATGCTGATGATAAAAAACAGTGAGGTATCCCCCTTGGAAGCAGCAAAACCAAGAGACTGTAACTTGGAGTACAGGCGATAATACCAGGCTCTAGGTGCTTGTTTCAAACCATAGATTGCTTTGTCAAGCTTGCAGACATGTCGTGGTAAAGCTGAATTTTCATACCCAGGAGGCTGCCTCATAAACACCTCTTCTTCCAGAACACCATGCAAAAATGCGTTCTTTACATCTTCAGGGGGAGCCTTTGCCACTTATGAAGACAATACCTAAATCCTTTACATTTCACATACTTTTATCCCCGTTGAAAACTTCAACCAGTTTGTCACCAATCACCAAAAAGGGGAAGATTGTAAGTGCATCTAGTGCCACCCCTAGTTGGTTTTGGAGTATTGACGACAAACCTGGTTGAGGGACTAATGTGTTTGGGAGAATTACAGGATAACACAGGTAGTAGTCCCTCATTGATTTGGTTTATCTACCGGAGATGACCCCTAAAAATGTATGAAGACATTGAAGACAATGGTGGTATGTGAAGATATTCACATTGAAGACTATGATAAGAGAAGACATTGCGTGAAGACTATGGGGCGCGAAGACTTAGTTGTTTCGTTGTCTCCTTTTCTTCTTTGTTGAGTCATAGGAACCACCGTACTGTTAAGTGGGGTCCAAGTGAACAAAGTCAGAGTGACTGAAGTGATGCTCAACCAAAATCATATGTCTTCGAGCGAAGACAATGAGAGCAAATCTTATCCAGAGCTGGATGAGTCAGCTTTGCTTGTAGCCCAAGTAAAGTTGTCGTGTGTGTTTGAAATCTGACCGTTGGAACACGTGTCAGTTCCTTAGTGACCCAGGGTCATTTCGGACAAATCATGTCGGGTTGCCTAGTGGCTATAAATAGCCCACCCCCTACAACCAAAAACGGTTGGCTGCTTAGAGTTAGTGTACGGCTTTTGTCGTTTGAGAGCAACCCACCGCGAAGCCTTTGAGAGAGAATTCCTTGCGAGGATAAAGCCCTAACCACCCAGAGCCAAAGAGTGTTAGGCATCACTGAAGTCTTCCTGTCTGTGTGATCTAAAGACTTATTACACTTGAGGACTGTGAATCCTCCAGCCGGTTAGGCGTCGCGTTCTGAGCATCCAAGAGTCATTGTGAATCGACGGTGAACAAAGTCTGTGAAGGTTTGGGAGTCTACCTTGAAGACTTACCAGAGTGATTGGGCGAGGACTGGGTGTCCTTAGCTCAAGGGGAATAAGGTGAAGACGTGGTCTTCTAAGTTGAATCTCAGCCTCCCTAACCAGACGTATAGTTGTCGCAACAACTGGAATTGGTCCAACAAATCATTGTCTTCAACGAGTCACTGGTTTTGTCCTTCCCATTCCTTTACTTACTGTTGGCTCTGGTGAACTCATTGTATGATTGCATTATCTTTTGTCTTCACTGAGTAACTGATTGTTCTGATTGGCTTCACACTATCTTCCTACCTGATCTATACTGCCTAGCTGCTATTAGTCATTGTGCTTTCACTTCATTGAATACTTGACTATGGCTTGCTTAGTGTAGTCTACCTTCTGCTGCATGGTAATAGGTTTATTTCTATCGTTTGTCTTCGAAATCTCCATGTTTTGAAGACTTCCATAAAAATCGCCTATTCACCCCCCCCCC
>NC_041392.1:711093233-711140569 GCF_002162155.2 Triticum dicoccoides
CCCCCCCCCCTCTAGTCGATCACTAGCACTTTCAATTGGTATCAGAGCAAGGTACTCCCTTGTTCTGTGTGATTCGGTTTAACCACCTGAAGTTTTAGCTATGTCGACTGCAGGGATAATTAAAGTCTCCGTTGTGTGCCCCGTCTTCGATGGAATTGAATATCCCTACTGGAAGAATAAGATGCGCATGCATCTTGAAGCCATTGATGTCGACCTCTGGTATGTCGTCAAGAATGGCGTTCCCAAGGCTGGTGAAGGTGTCACCGCTGCTGATGTCAAGAAGTTCGTTCAACTGGATTCCACTGCCAAGAACATCATATGTGGTCATCTGACCAAAGGACAGTATGGCCGTGTGAGTGCTCTGGAAACATCCAAGCAAGTCTGGGACTGGCTCTCCAAGGTCAACGAAGGCATCTCAACCCAGAGAGATCAAAGAATCAGTGTCCTTCGCAACCTCTTCAACCGCTTCAAGAGAAACGACAATGAGAATGTCCAGCTCACGTTTGACCGCCTCACTGACATCACAAATGAGCTTCGAGCTCTCGGCGCTACTGAGATCACCAAGCATGAAATCGTCAAGACACTCCTGAGATCACTTGACACCTCGTTTGACACCCTAGCCCTGATGATTCAAGAACGTCTTGACTTCAAGACACTCGATTCGTCTGACATACTTGAAAGGCTCAACACACATGAGTTTCAGCTTTCTGAAAAAAGAGACATCTACGGTCCCAACTATGGGCGAACTCGCGCCTTGTAGGCAAAAGTTGTTTCCTCATCTGATGAAGAATCTGACTGCAGTTCTGATGATCCTGAAGACAATGGAAGGGAGCTTGCTATGCTTGTGAAGAAGTTCCAGAGATTCACCAAGAAGAAAGAATTCAGAAAGTCTTCACGATCCAGCGCAACAAATGATGAAGCTTCTGCTCATGACTACAAGAAGAGAACATGCCACGAGTGCAAGAAACCTGGTCACTACATCTCTGAGTGTCCGCAGTGGGACAATGAGAACAACAAGAAGAAGAAGAGCAAGGAGTATGATTCTGACGACAAGAAGAAGAAGAAATACTCAAAGTCTTCTTCCAAGTCTTCCTCAAAGTCTTCATCACACAAGAAGAGCTCATCTGGAAAGGCCCGCGCATTTGTCGGCAAGGAAATGGATTCAGAGGAGGAGTCTGCTTCTGAGGAGGCAGAGGTGGAGTCTAAGGAGGAGTCTGATTCTGGCGTTGCAAGTCTGGCTACAGCCTACGTTGCCAAGTCCATCTTCAACACTGAAGACAATGACCCCGTCACCAACTCCGTCACCAACGCCGATGCTAATGACAAGGACAACTCCACTCCCACCTACTGCTTCATGGCACGCGGTGCCAAGGTAAAAATCACGTGCCACTCACTATCAAACATCAAGTGAAGATGACTCTGATTGTGGTTCCAAACCCAGCTACAAAACACTTGCTAAAATTGCAACTGAACAACATAAAGCTATGGAACATATTCAAAAACTATTAGACAAAAGCGATGACCTGTTAGACGCTGAAATGACTCGATCTTAGTCCTTAATTGAAGACATAAAAAATCTTCATGTTAAGTATGAGGAACTTGAAAGTCGTCATGAAACGCTCTCAACAACTCATTAAAAGCTTTCCTATGATTATCTTCAAAGGAAGCAAGATCTTGAGAAATTGAGAGCGGCTCATGAAGATCTTCAAAAGGAAAACGAGTCACTTAGCGCCAAACAGATCAGTTCCGCCCAGGAAGGATTTGAACCACCATGTCTTAAATGCATTGAGCGTGATAACGCTACTTTTGTTGCTGAATGTTCTACTGCTGTTACTATTGCAATATCTTCAACTGCTGATGTGGTAACTAACCCCTCTGCTGAGGATGCCAATGCTATTCTGATGAGGATGCTAGGTTGAAGACATTGCTTGAAATAGGGATGTTCAAAAGTCTCAAAGGGCATCAGACACTGTGATGTCCTCAAAAGGCAGATCCTGAACCGAAACCCTAGGAAAGAGGGTGTTGGGTTCGAAAGGAAAATGAATACTGATGGCTCTTACTGGAAACCTGAGCAGTACCCCAAAACCACATGGGTTGTTGCAAAGGAACCTTCAGCGGATCCATCCACCCTATCTGGCTTCACTTGTGCTAATCCCATTGTTATTGATGAATCCTTTGATGCAAACTATAAACTCTTTAAGAATCAGAATGGTGAAGTGTTTGCCAGGTATATTGGTACTAACTGCAGGAATGGGCCGCCTATGAAGAAAGTCTGGGTGCCGAAAAGATGTTTGGAGAATCTTCCTGTGAATGTCGTCATGACACCACACATGAAGAAGACAAACCCCAGACCACAGGCTTCATACGGTCCAAAGGCTTCATACAGACAGAGGACTCACCTGAGTCGCACTAACGCATATGTTTTGCAGGGAAACCTTACTCAGGCCTATGAATATGAGCACGTTTCATCAAACCGCCATGTTCATAAGACCAAGAACTACTCTGTTTATTCTTATGAGTACTATTGTCCACCTGCAAGACTTTTTGCTAGGGCTCCAAAGCCAAAGTTCTCAGATGTTGCACTTAGACTCATTGCTTCGAAGCCACCCTTGAAGATGTGGGTGGCTAAGAAAGCTTAACTCTCTTTTGCAGGGAAAGGTCTCCAGCCGAAAACCAAAATCGTCTGAAGCTATTGCTGGGGACCTTAAACATCTTGTAGGGCGCAAGATCAAATGCCCAAATGGTCTTATTATGTATTTTGTTCCTGAGTCGCTTGCTACTTGCCCTATCAGTCCTAACCTTGATCTAAGCTTTCATAATCCACTTGCTGTCAAATGTTTATGCTTCACAATTCTCTTCGTGAAGCCTATCCCCCTAACTGCACTGTAGGGTATGACACCAGCTGCTTCAGAATGGATTATTGATAGTGGGTGTACTAATCACATGACTGGCAAGCGAAGTCTTCTTATGGACTCAACCTTACGTCCATCTGACAAAAATCACATCACATTTGCTGACACTGGTAAATGCAAGATATTGGGTCTAGGTAGAGTTGCAATCTCAAGGGATCAACACATAGATAAAGTCATGCTTGTTGAATCCCTTGGTTTCAACTTAATGTCTGTCTCAATGCTTTGCGATTTAAACATGATTGTGATGTTTGGAAAATATCGTTGCCTTGTTCTAATGGAATCTGACAAGTCTCTAGTTTTTGAAGGGTATCGGAAAGATGATTTGTACGTGGTAGATTTCTCAGCAGGACTACAACTTGTCCTATGTCTTCTAGCAAAAGCTTCAGAAGGCTGGCTCTGGCATCGGAGGCTAGGGCATGCTGGCATGAGGAACTTGCACACTCTTGCAAGAAAGAAGCATGTCATAGGCATCGAGGGCATCAAGTTCAAGAAGGATCACTTATGCGGTGCCTGTGAAGCAGGAAAGATGACAAGGGCCAAGCATCCCTCGAAGACAATCATGACAATGACTCAACCCTTTGAACTGCTCCACATGGACCTTTTCAGTCCCACTCATTACTCAACTCTTACTACTACTGCTTGTCTCTATGGCTTTGTCATTGTTGATGATTATTCAAGATATACTTGGGTGCATATAATCCTCTACAAGACTGAAGTGCAGGATGTCTTCAGAGGCTTCGCCAATCGAGCCATGAACAACTATGGCGTCAAGATAAAGCACATCAGAAGTGACAATGGCACTGAATTCAAGAACACTGGCCTAGATACGTATCTTGATACTTTGGGCATCACACATGAATTCTCAGCTCCGTATACGCCGCAGCAGAATGGTGTCGTGGAACGCAAGAACAGAACACTTATTGAGATGGCCCGGACGATGCTTGATGAATACAAGACTCCAAGAAAATTCTGGCCTGAAGCCATTGATACTGCATGCCATATCATCAACCGTGTTTATCTTCACAAGCTTCTCAACAAGACATCCTATGAGCTCCTTACTGGCAAGAAGCCAAATGTCAGTTACTTCAGAGTATTTGGTGCCAGGTGCTGGATCAAGGATCCACATCACACTTCAAAATTTGCACCGAAAGCACATGAAGGTTTTATGCTTGGATATGGAAATGATTCGCACACCTACAGAGTCTTCAACCTCTTTCACTATAAAGTGGTTGAAACTGTGGATGTGCGGTTCGATGAGACTAACGGCTCGCAAAGAGAGCACCTACCAAATGTGTTAGATGAAGTTCCATCCAGTGAATCAATCAAACTTACGGGAACTGGAGAAATCATACCATCTGAAGCTCAGCCTGAAGAGGAACTTATCATCTCCGCACCTGATCAACCTGAAGACAATGCTCAGCCTAAAGACAATCCTTCTAACGACGACAATGATCAGCAAGAGCAAAATCTTTGTCATGTACATCCTCGTGTTGCAAATGAAGTACAGATTGAGAGAATAATTGATAGCATCAATGCACCAGGTCCACTCACTCATTCAAGGGCAACACAACTAGAAAATTTCTGTGGGCACTTCGCATTCGTCACAATATCTGAACCCAAGAAAGTTGATGAAGCCTTCATGGAACCTGAATGGATTCAAGCTATGCAAGAAGAGCTTCAACAATTTGAGCTGAATAATGTATGGGAACTGGTTAAGCGTCCTGATCCTCGTAAGCACAATATAATAGGCACTAAATGGATATATCGCAACAAGCAAGATGAGCATGGTCAAGTTGTCAGAAACAAAGCTCGTCTCGTTGCTCAAGGATACACTCAAGTTGAAGGGATTGACTTCGATGAAACATTTGCTCCTGTGGCTAGGCTTGAAGCCATACGCATACTGCTGGCCTATGCAAATCATCATAACATTCTTCTGTATCAAATGGATGTGAAGAGCGCTTTTCTCAATGGCAAGATTGAAGAAGAAGTGTATGTTGCACAACCGCCTGGCTTTGAAGATCCAAAACATCCTGACATGGTGTACAAGCTCAACAAGGCACTGTATGGCCTCAAACAAGCCCCTCGGGCTTGGTATGACACACTCAAAGACTTCCTGGAGAGCAAAGGCTTCAAACCTGGTTCCGTCGACCCCACTCTCTTCACGAAGACATATGATGGTGAACTGTTTGTATGCCAAATATATGTGGATGACATTATCTTCGGCTGCACCAATCAGAAATACAGTGAAGAGTTTGGATATATGATGCAAGGGCAATATCAGATGTCCATGATGGGTGAGCTGAAGTTCTTCCTTGGTCTTCAAATACGTCAGCAACGCAACGACATCTTCATATCTCAAGAGAAATACCTCAAAGATTGCCTGAAGAAATTTGGGATGCAAGATTGCAAAGGCTTCACGATGCCAATGCCAGCCAAACATCATCTGGGTCCCGACGACAATGGTAAAGAGTTCGATCAAAAGGTATACCGCTCCATGATTGGTTCCTTGCTTTATTTATGTGCATCTAGGCCAGATATCATGCTTAGTGTTTGCATGTGTGCCCGGTTCCAAGCGGCACCAAAGGAATCACATCAATTAGCTGTGAAGCAAATTCTCAGATATTTGGCTCACACCCCAACACTAGGATTATGGTATCCAAAGGGCTCAGAGTTTGATCTAGTTGGATTCTCGGATGCTGATTATGCTGGTGACAAGGTGGATCGCAAGTCTACATCGGGAACATGTCATTTTCTGGGACGATCACTTGTATGTTGGTCTTCAAAGAAGCAGAACTGTGTATCTCTCTCCACTGCTAAATCTGAATACATTGCTGCTAGATCTTGCTGCGCTCAGCTTCTATGGATGAAGCAAACACTCAAAGACTATGGCATTCATCTGAAGCAAGTGCCACTCTACTGCGACAACGAAAGCGCCATCAAGATTGCCAACAACCCAGTTCAGCACTCGAAGACAAAGCACATTGAAATTCGTCATCACTTTCTCAGAGATCGTGTTATGAAGGAAGATATTGATATCATACACGTCAACACTGAAGAGCAATTGACAGATATCTTCACCAAGCCCTTGGATGAGAAGAGGTTTTGCAAGTTACGGTGTGAGCTAAATATCTTGGAATCCTCAAATATCCCGTGATCAGGCACACATCCTAACACTTAAGCATGTTGATGACACATATGTGCGACACACAAAGTAAAGTATATCTTCAATCAATGAAGACTTACATTCTGAGTGTGAATACATTAACGTGGAATTTGACTTCGGAGCGCCACGATAATTATGCGCCGTGTCTGGGTTTAATACTTCCTATACGGTGGGTAACGCCACCACCAAATTCTTCTGTTTGAAGTGTTTTACTCATGGCGTTACATTTGCTATGTCTTCACATTTGGTTTGTCTTCAATTTCAACTTGTCTTCATGATTATCTTCACTATGTTGATTTGATTGTCTTCTGATATATATATATATATATATATATATATATATATATATATATATATATATATATATATATATATATATATATATATTAGTGTTCTGTCCTCTACAACATTCACTTATAGCTACGTCTTCCTTGTTGAATCTTTTGAACTAAGTGAATGTGATTGGACCCTAATCTCTCTATGCTTTCTATCTCAAACTCTATCTGTCCAAATCATATGCATTCTATAGAAACTGTCGAATGTCTTCTCTGCGTCCTTGTCAGCAGAAGATATAGAGACAAACATTAAGTCTGTTTTAAATGCTCTATCCTTATTGCCTTGAAAGTGCGTTATATCGACTAGAGGGGGGTGAATAGGCGATTTTTATGGAATTCTTCAAAACATGGAAGTTTCGAAGACAAACGATAGAAATAAACCTATTACCATGCAGCGGAAGGTAGACTACACTAGGCAAACCATAGTCAAGTATTCAATGGAGTGAGAGCACAATGACTAATAGCAGCAATGTAGTAAGGATCAGGTAGGAAGATATTATGAAGCCAAACAGAATACTCAGTCACTCAGTGAAGACAAAAGATAGTGCAAACATACAATGACTTCACAAGGAGTAACAGTAAGTAAAGGGAAGGGAAGGATGAAACCAGTGACTCGTTGAAGACAATGATTTGTTGGACCAGTTCCAGTTGCTGTGACAACTGTACGTCTGGTTAGAGCGGCTAGGTATTTAAACCTGAGGACACACAGTCCTGGACACCCAGTCCTGAACACGCAGCTCAGGACACCCAGTCCTCACCGTATTCCCCTTGAGCTAAGGTCACATAGACCTCGCCCAATCACTCTGGTAAGTCTTCAAGGTAGACTCCCAAACCTTCACAGACTTCGTTCATCGGCGATCCACAATGTCTTTTGGATGCTCAGAACGTGACGCCTAACCGGCTGGAGGATTCACAGTCCTCAAGTGTAATAAGTCTTCAGATCACACAGACAAGAAGACTTAAGTTATGCCTAATTCTCTTTGGCTCTGGGTGGTTTGGGCTTTATCCTCGCAAGGAATTCTCTCTCAAAGGCTTCGAGGTGGGTTGCTCTCAAACGACAAAAGCCGTACTCTGAATCTGAGCAGCCAACCCTTTATGGTTGTAGGGGGTGGGCTATTTATAGCCACTAGGCAACCCGACCTGATTTGTCCGAAATGACCCTGGGTGACTAAGGAACTGACACGTGTTCCAACGGTCAGATTTCAAACTCACACGGCAACTTTACTTGGGTTACAAGCAAAGCTGACTTGTCCGACTCTGGACAAGATTCACTCTCATAGTCTTCACTCGAAGACATAGGTTTTGGTTAGGCATCACTTCAGTCATTCTGACTGGTTCTCTTGGACCCCACTTAACAGTACGGCGGTTCCTATGACTCAACGAAGAAGAAAAAGAACTACGAAAGATCTAAGTCTTCGAGCTCCATAGGCTTCATGCGATGTCTTCTCTTGTCATAGTCTTCAATGTGAATATCCTCATATACCACCTTTTGACATCAATGTCTTCATACATTTTTAGGGGTCATCTCTGGTAGGAAAACCGAATCAATGAGGGACTTCTACCTGTGTTATCCTGCAATTCTCACAAACACATTAGTCCCTCAACTAGGTTTGTCGTCAATACTCCAAAACCAACTAGGGGTGGCACTAGATGCACTTACAATCTCCCCCTTTTTGGTGATTGATGATAAACTAGTTGAAGTTTTCAACAAGGAATATAATATGTGAAATTGCAAAGGATAAGGAATTGTCTTCATAAGTTGCAAGGGCTCCCCCTGAAGATGTGCATATAGGTAATTTGCTTTTGGAATGCAAATGCACATGGCAGGTTGTGCTTGTGGAGATCCTCTTCAACTTATGATGACAATCCACTATGCATGTGAAGGTATGTGAAGATAATGACATGCATAATGGAAAATGGACATCTGCAAAATGATCTAAGTGTGGAATTTATCGTCGCACATGCGGAATTTATCATCGCATCACAAGGTGGCAAATAAGTAGCAGACGACCATCGAGTTTAAGTGTTACAACTCAAAGAACCAAATGTATCAAAACGAGAGTTGTAAACACGAAGCAAAATATAAAGCACCCGCTCATATGGACCCGCTTGAAGACTATCAAACTCATATGCTTCTCCCCCTTTTGTTAGTAAGGACCAAAAAGGTTTGAAGACATAGAGCATCTACTCGTTCCCATGAAGAGTAGGCGAAGCAGCAGGGTCGTTAGTGGTGTTCGGCGGTGCAGAAGAACTTGGAGCAGTGTCGAAGCGTGCTGAAGGAGGTGGCGGTGAAGTAGCATCGTCTTCATCCTCGATCACTCTGGCATTCACAGTTGCAGCAGAAGAAGAGAACTCAGAGTTTTCAAGAGATGGAGTTCATCGCAGCACTGCCCTTCGAGGAGGTGTGGAGTCAAACTTGAAGCGTTCCGAGAAGCCATCCTCTTGAAGATCATCTTTAGAGCACATCAGCGTCAGCCCCTTCCATGTGCATCGAGAGGTCTCATGGGCAACAAAAGCATTCTTGGTGGCAAGATTGCGAATGCGGTTGACATCCACCAAGAGGCTTTGCATTTGACGCTTTAGCCAGTCATGATGCCTATCATGTTTCTGATGAAGAGCCACAAGAAGCTCTCGGTCATTGAGAACACGAGTGCGCTTCTTGGGTCGCTGGGCAATTGTGCTATCAGTGGCTTTAGTAAGGGCAGGATGTGGTGCACGTGTAGTGCCAGCCAAAGGATATACACGAGTGAGGGCTTCAACTCCTTCAATGTTCTGAGAAAAACTTTGATGCTCTGCATTCTGAAGACTTAGAGTTTCTTTGGCAGGCTCAGGATAGATGGCTTCAATAGACATATCCACATCAGGCAGAAAGATCCGATGATTGAGAGCAGATGGCTGATATGAGATGGTGGAGTGGAGTTTGATCAGCCGCATTATCCATGGAGCGTAGAACTTCAAGCCAAAAAGATCAGAGCCTGATGCAGCAAGTTGGCGGATGAAGAAGTCATGTGCATTGAAGCATTTGCCATGAAGAATATAGAAGACCAAAGTCTTCATTGCACCTTCCAGCTTGGCATGTGGAGAATGTCCTTTGATGGGCCAGAGAGTTCGCCTTATGATGTGATAGATAGTCCTTGGCAGATACTTAAGGTCTTCAACAAAGAACTCCGTGGGATATGCAGCATCTTGTGGCAATGGCTTCATCATACTGAGCATCTGACTCATGTTAGGTTCAGGCTTCTGAAAGATGCTCTCAACAGCTTCACTATGAAGCTGACAGCCATGTTTGTAGAGATCGCCAGGAGTGGGTAAACCAGTGAGCTCAATGATGTCAAAGGCTTTGGCTTCGTGATGAACATTTCCTGTCATCCACTCCAGGACCCAAGTCTTCGGATCTCTGTTGTACCCACGGATGTGAAGTGTGGCATAGAATTGGAGCAGCAACTCTTCATTCCAATGCTCTTGGTCGGTGACGAACAACGGCAATCCAACCTCTTTGAAGCAATCCAGAGCTTCTTCCAGACAGGGCAGACCAGCTATTGCTTCAATGTTAAGACGCTTATGTGGGAAGATGCGACCTTGATTGTATAGAATGCAGGAGTAATAGCTTCGCTGCGGATAGCTCCAGAACCGATCAGATGATATTTTTCCCTTGAGTAGGGGTTCCTGGAGCTATTGAAGAAAGTGTTGTCTGCTTTGAAGCCATTGATAGTGAAGGATCCAGGTGCTGATGCAGGACCTGGAAACCTGTGCAATCTTGGGATTGGCTTCTGGACCTGAAGCATGTGCTCAACATGATAGTCGAACTGAGGACCAGCAGCAGGCGCAGGAATAGAAGCAGTGGGATCAGTGGCTTCGCTGACTTCTGGAGCTTGGGTTGGTGAAGGCTCCACATTAGCTTCAGCCATGACAGTGTCATTGGCTTCATTGGTGTTAGTGGTGGCAGCCTCGAGATTCTCAACCTCCACTTGACAAGCTGGAGGGTCGGTCACAGTCATGTTCTCCTCGAGAACAGCTTCTTGGTGAGACGGGGGTGTAATAGCACTTGGTGTTTCTTCTTCATCGGCTGATGCAGCCGGAATGTCTTCAGCAGCTTTAGCTTCAGACTCAGAGACTGGAGGCCGTGGTCCTTTGCGAAGTCTGCGTAATGCTGGCGACGCCTGTGGAGTTGGAGTTGGCTGGGCCTCAAAGTCTTCTTCCTCTTGTGCTTGTGGGCGATCAGCCCATGATGCATCCTGAGCAATTGGCGTCAGAGGACGACCGATGCTGATGAGTTTGCTGTGCGTTAGCACAGGCGATGATACCTATTGGTGCTCGAGCTGAGGAAGAACTGCATCATCTTCAACATGGTCATGATGACCAATGTCTTCAGTAGCGATGGGATCAGCTGCTGGAATGTCTTCATCTTCATGAGCCCCTGTGAAAGCAGGCTCATGGACAGTCAGTTGGCGCTCTTGAGGTTCAGTGTCAGGGTGAACCATGGAGATGGGTTCAACAATCAAGGGCTCTGTGGAAGCAGCCCGTTCCTTCTTGATCTTTCGCTTCTTCTTGGAGGGGGCAGTAGCAGAGGCTTCAGGATGTTTCCTCTTCCTTACTTCAGCCTCAGCAGTCCTCGTCTTCTTCAGTTCTGAAGCAGTAGACCTGGCTTTTGGCTTCGAGCCAGTCATGCTAGTTGGGAAGACAATGGGAACTGCTTCCTGCCTTGGTGCGTCGGGTTCAGCCGTAAAGGGCTTCTTCTTCGTCTTTGCAGCCATTCTGGGGTCGATGCCAGGACGCCCAAGAGCCTTGCGCTTCTCAGCCTCATTGTAGGCTTGCACACACCTGTCAGCCAGAACCTTCATGCGCTCACGAGAACCCTGAGCTTCTGCATGTTTCTTGAGAAAGGCTTCCTTGAGCTCGTGCAGCATAATCTTGAAGTTCTTCACCTCTTGCACGCTGAGCTTGGCCATATGCTTCTTGAACTGAGATTTCTCAAAGTCAATCTTCTGCTTCAGTTCAACAATGCGCTGGGCGATAGCTAGCTATGAAGCAATGGCGCCATGGAAGGTGACACTAAGGCCAATGGGAAGTTGCAGATCGTCGAAGCTGATGTTGGGCGTGTCAAACCATTCATTAATGAAGTTATGGATGATTGCCATGTCAAAGAGAGGCAGATTATTGAAGATTTCTGCTTCTTCTTTGCTCTTGATCAGTTGCTCAAGAGCGTCATCTGCAAGATCTTCATCACTGGACAGATCAATGGCATCATTACGCAGAACAGCAGCAGCTGTCAGTTCTTGGCCGGTGTGTGGCAGAGGCATCTTGACCTTCTGGGGCTTGGAGATGCGTGACAAATCTTCAGACTGCACACTGTCTTCAGGAGGTGCAGTTGCCAGTGGCTTCGCCCGTGAGATTTTTGGAGCAGAGGCAGGCTTTGAAGCTTTAGGCTGCTTCTTTGGCTTCGGCACTGCAGGCGCTTCATCTGATTCAGCGTCATCTGCAGGCTCATTCACGGCTGTCCCTTGAACCAAGATATGGGTGATGAGACCTTCAAGGTTGTAGAAAGGACCGACGACATTGGGTTCTGCATCTCGTGTGCCGTCAGCCCTTGGAGCAGAAGGACCAGGGTTGAAGTCTAGTCCCAATGTCTTCTTGTTCTGCTTTGCTGAGTTCTGGGCAAACTGGAAGTTGCGCTTGAATAGAATGTCGTCACGACACCATAGCAGTGACGATGGGTCAGCATCCGCAGGCTGTGGTCCACGGACCATGCAGGGATAGAAGCCTTGTTCAATGGCTTCATCTTTGGTCCTGGGTTGAAGATTTTGTAGAGGATGTCTCCCCATGGTCGCTTGATGGCATTCTTTTCAGCATATTCCTTTGTCACAAATCTGTACTTGAACCATTGTTCCGCCCAATAGCGTCGAATCCATTGGATTCGTGTCTTGCGCTGATTATAATCCTCTTCAGGATCTGTCTTGTACAGCTCTGAGAGGTCATCGGGCAGATCTCTTGATGTTTCTCCATGACGCTTTTTGCCACCCTTCCTTGTTGATTTCTCTAAAGCCATGAACTTTAAACTGAAAGGCTTCAATACGTTCAAAGGCTTCAAAGGCTTTCGCTTGCTGGACAGACAGGAACTGGCTTCGGGAGAATTTATGTGATACTGTAAGAATTCTGCAAATGAATGCAGACTATGAGAACCAAGGGATTCTCCCACGGACATGTACCTGTGACAGCATTAAGGTGCGAGGGGAGGGGAAGAGGTCATATGCATTCTCAGAAGATTTTGAAGATAAATCAGTTTAGAAGACATTGACCTCATCGTGCGAAGACATTCACTCATAGATAAGGAGTTGGTTCCAGATTTGTACGAATCCACGAATCAGTACAAGTGAGGAATCTAAATACTTTGTGAAGCATAAGTGAATATACTAGGCATGTTATGAGATGCAGTATGAAAGAGATCCAACTTGTGTGAATAGAAACTGCTTGTGGTAGAAAGTGATAAAGCTATAGGATCAAGGGGCCCGTAAAAAGGAAGTTTTATTTACCACACGAAGAACTGCTAGACGGAGTGGAAGAGGAGGCCGAGCAGTTCGATCTTCCGTGCCCTAACATGGCGACGGAGGACACCTACAGCGACGGCGGAGAGGACGATGTCCGCGGTCGGCATGAAGACGGCGTCGGAGAGGTTGCGGCAGCGAAGCGCTTCGTCGCCGGCGTCGTCGAGGGCTAGCGGTGGTGCTAGGGTTCGTGCGAGAGTGGAAGAAGAGATAATGACTGTGGTGAGGCGTGTATTTATAGGGACAGGGGCGGCTCAGTGTTATTACACAGGTGCCCCTGGCGATTCATATTTGAGGAACACGTGGCCATCATGCAGCATATCGGGGGTTGTTCCACGTCCCACACACGCCTGGATAGTCGGGTGGTCATTCCCAGAAAATGACATGTGCCTGATGTAGACTTGCGATCCACTTTGTCACCAACATAATCAGCATCCGAGAATCCAACCAGATCAAACTCTGAGCCCTTTGGATACCATAATCCTAGAGTTGGGGTGTGAGCCAAATATCGAAGAATTCGCTTCACAGCTAAGTGATGCAACTCCTTTGGTGCCGCTTGAAATCGAGCACACATGCAAACACTAAGCATAATATCTGGCCTAGATGCACATAGATAAAGCAAAGAACCAATCATGGAGCGGTATACCTTTTGATCGAACTCTTTACCATTGTCGTCAGGACCAAGATGATGCTTGGCTGGCATTGGCGTCGTGAAGCCTTTGCAGTCTTGCATACCAAACTTCTTCAGGCAATCTTTGAGATACTTCTCTTGAGATATGAAGATGCCGTTGCGTTGCTGTCGTATTTGAAGACCGAGGAAGAACTTCAGCTCTCCCATCATGGACATCTGATATTGCTCTTGCATCATGTATCCAAACTCATCACTGTACTTCTCATTGGTGCAGCCGAAGATAATGTTATCCACATATATTTGGCACACAAACAGTTCACCATCATATGTCTTCGTGAAGAGAGTGGGGTCGAGGGAACCAGGTATGAAGCCTTTGCTCTTCAGGAAGTATTTGAGTGTGTCATACCAGGCCCGAGGGGCTTGTTTGAGGCCATACAGTGCCTTGTTGAGCTTGTATACCATGTCAGGATGTTTTGGATCTTCAAAGCCAGGCGGTTGTGCAAAATACACTTCTTCTTCAATCTTGCCATTGAGAAAGGCGCTCCTCACATCCATTTGATATAGAAGTATGTTCTGATGATTTGCATAGGCCAGCAGTATGCGTATGGCTTCAAGTCTAGCCACAGGAGCAAATGTTTCATCGAAGTCAATGCCTTCCACTTGAGTATATCCTTGAGCAACGAGACGAGCTTTGTTTTTGACAACTTGACCATGCTCATCTTGCTTGTTGCGGTATATCCATTTGGTGCCTATTATGTTGTGCTTCCAAGGATCAGGACGCTTAACCAGTTCCCATACATTATTCAGCTCAAACTGTTGAAGCTCTTCTTGCATAGCTTGAATCCATTCAGGTTTCTTGAAGGCTTCTTCAACTTTCTTGGGTTCTGTTATTGAGACGAATGCGAAGTGCCCACAGAAATTTGCTAGCTGAGTTGCCCTTGAACGAGTGAGCGGACCGGGTGCGTTGATGCTATCAATTACTCTCTCAATCTGCACTTCATTGGCAACATGAGGATGTACAGGGCGAAGATTTTGTTCTTGCTGATCATTGTCGTTGTTAGAGGGATTGTCTTCAGGCTGAGCATTGTCTTCAGGTTGATCAGGTGCGGAGATGATAAGTTCCTCTTCAGGTTGAGCTTCAAAGCGTATGATTTCTCCAGTTCCCATTAGCTTGATTGATTCGCTCAATGGAACTTCATCTAGCACATTTGGCAGGTGTTCTCTTTGTGAATCGTTAGTCTCATCAAATCGCACATCCACTGTTTCAATCACTTTATAATGAAAGAGATTGAAGACTCTGTAGGAGTGCGAATCCTTTCCATATCCAAGCATAAAACCCTCATGTGCTTTTGGTGCAAATTTTGAAGTGTGATGTGGATCCTTGATCCAGCACCTGGCACCAAATACTCTGAAGTAACTGACATTTGGCTTCTTGCCAGTAAGGAGCTCATAAGATGTCTTGTTCAGAAGCTTGTGAAGATAAACACGATTGATTGTATGGCATGCAGTATCAATGGCTTCAGGCCAGAATTTTCTTGGAGTCTTGTATTCATCTAGCATCGTTCTGGCCATCTCAATGAGTGTTCTGTTCTTGTGTTCGACGACGCCATTCTGCTGTGGTGTGTACGAAGCTGAGAATTCATGTGTGATGCCCAAAGTGTCAAGATATGTATCAAGGCCAGTGTTCTTGAATTCAGTGCCATTGTCACTTCTGATGTGCTTTATCTTGGCGCCATAGTTGTTCATTGCTCGATTGGCGAAGCGTCTGAAGACATCCTGCACTTCAGTCTTGTAGAGGATTATGTGCACCCAAGTATATCTAGAATAATCATCGACAATGACAAAGCCATAGAAACAAGCAGTAGTAGTAAGAGTTGAGTAATGAGTGGGACCGAAAAGATCCATGTGGAGCAGTTCAAAGGGTCGAGTAGTTGTCATGATTGTCTTTGAGGGATGTTTGGCCCTCGTCATCTTTCCTGCTTCACAGGCACCGCATAAGTGATCTTTCTTGAACTTGACGCCCTCAATGCCTATGACATGCTTCTTCTTTGCAAGGGTGTGGAGGTTCCTCATGCCAGCATGCCCTAGCCTTCGATGCCAGAGCCAGCATTCTGAAGCTTTTGCTAGAAGACATATGGCAAGTTGTGGTCCTGATGAGAAATCTACCACGTATAAATCATCTTTCCGATACCCTTCAAACACTAGAGACTTGTCAGATTCCATTAGAACAAGGCAGCGATATTTTCCAAATATTACGATCATGTTCAAATCGCAAAACATTGAGACAGACATTAAGTTGAAGCCAAGGGATTCAACAAGCATGACTTTATCCATGTGTTGATCCTTTGAGATTGCAACTCTACCTAGACCCAGTACCTTACTTTTACCAGTGTCGGCAAATGTGATGTGACTCTTGTCGGATGGACGTAAGGTTGAGTCCATAAGAAGGCTTCTTTTGCCAGTCATGTGATTTGTACACCCACTATCAATAATTCATTCTGAAGACGCTGGTGTCGTACCCTACAGTGCAGTTAGGGGGATAGGCTTCACGAAGAGAATTGTGAAGCAAAAACATTTGACGAACCAGTGGGTTATGAAAGCTTAGATCCAGATTAGGACTAATAGGGAGAGTAGCAAGCAATTCAGGAACGAAGTACATAGTAAGGCCATTCGGGCATTTGATCTTGCGCCCTACAAGATGTTTAAGGTCCCCAGCAATAGCGTCAGACGATTTTGGTTTTCTGTTGGAGACCTTTCCCTGCAAAAGAGAGTTAAGCTTTCTTAGCCACCCACATCTTCAAGGGTGGCTTAGAAGCAATAAGTCTAAGTGCAGCGTCTGAGAACTTTGGCTTTGGAGCCCTAGCAAAAAGTCTTGCAGGTGGACAATAGTACTCATAAGAATAAGCAGAATAGTTCTTGGTCTTGTGAACATGGCGGTTCGATGAACCGCGCTCATATTCATAGGCCTGAGTATGGTTTCCCTGCAAAACATTTGCGTTCGTGCGACTCAGGTGAGTCCTCTGTCTGTCTGAAGCCTTTGGGCCGTATGAAGCCTGTGGTCTGGGGTTAGTCTTCTTCATCTGTGGTGTCATGACGACATTCACAAGAAGATTTTCAAAACACCTTTTGGGCACCCAGATCTTCTTCATAGGCGGTCCATTCCTGCAGTTAGTACCAATGTACCTGGCAAACACTTCACCATTCTGATTCTTAAACAGTTTATAGTTTGCATCAAAGGATTCATCAATGACAATGGGGTTAGCACAAGTGAAGCCAGACAGATTGGATGGATCTGCTGAAGGTTCCTTTGCAGCAACCCATGTGGTTTTGGGGTACTTCTCAGGTTTCCAGTAAGAGCCATCAGCATGTTGGGGAACGTAGCAGAAATTCAAAATTTTCCTACGTGTCACCATGATCTATCTATGGAGAAACTAGCAACGAGGGGAAGGAGAGTGCATCTACATACCCTTGTAGATCGCTAAGCGGAAGCGTTCAAGAGAACGGGGTTGAAGGAGTCGTACTCGTCGTGATTCAAATCACCGGAGATCCTAGTGCTGAACGGACGGCACCTCCGCGTTCAACACACGTACAGCCCGGTGACGTCTCCCATGCCTTGATCCAGCAAGGAGAGAGGGAGAGGTTGAGGAAGACTCCATCCAGCAGCAGCACAACGGCGTGGTGGTGTTCGAGGAGCATGGCAATCCAGCAGGGCTTCGCCAAGCACCACGGGAGAGGAGGAGTAGGGAGAGAGGTAGGGCTGCACCAAGAGGACAAGTTCTCATGTGTTTAGCAGCCCCAAACCTCAACTATATATAGGGGGAAGGGGGGCTGCGCCCCCTTTAGGGTTTCCCACCCCAAGGGGTGCGGCCAAGGGGGGAGGAGTGCCTCCCAAGTCAAGTGGAGGCCTCCCCCTTTAGGGTTTCCCCCTTCCCATGCGCATGGGCCCCTTGGGGGGCTGGTTCCCCTGGCCCATTAAGGCTAGGGCGCCCCCTTACAGCCCATGCTGCTGTATTGGACGTGGTGGAACAATTTCCGGACCTCCGGACCACTCCGGAATCCTCCGGAACCTTCTGGAAGCTTCCCGGTACAATTCCGAAAAAACCCGAACTTTTTCCGGAACTCGAACAACAACTTTCCATATATAAATCTTTACCTCCGGACCATTCCGGAACTCCTCGTGACATCTGGGATCTCATTTGGGACTCCGAACAACATTCGGTAACCACATACAAACTTCCTTTATAACCCTAGCGTCATCGAACCTTAAGTGTGTAGACCCTACGGGTTCGGGAGACATGTAGACATGACCGAGACGTTCTCCGGTCAATAACCAACAGCGGGATCTGGATACCCATGTTGGCTCCCACATGTTCCACGATGATCTCATCGGATAAACCACAATGTCAAGGACTCAATCGATCCCGTATACAATTCCCTTTGTCTAGCGGTATTTTACTTGCCCGAGATTCGATCGTCGGTATACCGATACCTTGTTCAATCTCGTTACTGGCAAGTCTCTTTACTCGTTCCGTAACACATCATCCCGTTATCAACCCCTTGGTCACATTGTGCACATTCTGATGATGTCCTACCGAGTGGGCCCAGAGATACCTCTCCGTTTACACGGAGTGACAAATCCCAGTCTCGATTCGTGCCAACCCAACAGACACTTTCGGAGATACCTGTAATGCACCTTTATAGCCACCCAGTTACGTTGTGACGTTTGGTACACCCAAAGCATTCCTACGGTATCCGGGAGTTGCACAATCTCATGGTCTAAGGAAAACATACTTGACATTAGAAAAGCGTTAGCATACGAACTACACGATCTTTGTGCTAGGCTTAGGATTGGGTCTTGTCCATCACATCATTCTCCTAATGATGTGATCCCGTTATCAACGACATCCAATGTCCATAGCCAGGAAACCATGACTATCTGTTGATCACAACGAGCTAGTCAACTAGAGGCTCACTAGGGACATATTGTGGTCTATGTATTCACACGTGTATTACAATTTCCGGATAATACAGTTATAGCATGAATAAAAGACTATTATCATGAACAAAGAAATATAATAATAACACTTTTATTATTGCCTCTAGGGCATATTTCCAACAGTCTCCCACTTGCATTAGAGTCAATAATCTAGTTCACATCACCATGTGATTAACACTGACAGGTCACATCACCATGTGACCAACATCCAAAGAGTTTTGGGTTTGATCATGTTGCTTGTGAGAGAGGTTTTAGTCAACGGGTCTCAACCTTTCAGATCCGTGTGTGCTTTACAAATCTCTATGTCATCTCCTAGATGTAGCTACCACGTTCTATTTGGAGCCATTCCAAATAACTGTTCCACTTGGAGCTATTCTAAATTGTTGCCCCATTGTACGTATCCGGTATCTCTACTTAGAGCTATCCGGATAGGTGTTAAGCTTGCATCGACGTAACCTTTACGACGAACTCTTTTACCACCTCCATAATCGAGAAAATTCCTTAGTCCACTAGTTACTAAGGATAACTTTGACCGCTGTCTGTGATCCATTCTTGGATCACTCTTGTACCCCTTGACTAACTCATGGCAAGGCACACTTCAGGTGCGGTACACAGCATAGCATACTGTAGAGCCTATGTCTTAAGCATAGGAGACGACCTTCGTCCTTTCTCTCTATTCTGCCATGGTCGAGCTTTAAGTCTTAACTTCGTACCTTACAACTCAGGCAAGAACTTCTTCTTTGACTGATCCATCTTGAACACCTTCAAGATCATGTCAAGGTATGTGCTCATTTGAAAGTACCATTAAGCGTTTTGATCCATCCTTATAGATCTTGATGCTCAACGTTCAAGTAGCTTAATCCAAGTTTTCCATTGAAAAACACTTTTCAAATAACCCTATATGCTTTCCAGAAATCCTACGTCATTTCCGATCAACAACATGTTAACAACACATACTCATAGGAAAATCTATAGTGCTCCCACTCACTTCTTTGGAAATACAAGTTTCTCATAAACTTTGTATACACCAAAATCTTTGATCATCTCATCAAAGCATACATTCCAACTCCGAGATGCTTACTCCAGTCTATGGAAGGATTGCTGGAGCTAGCATACCTTTTAGCATCCTTAGGATCGCCAAAACCATTCTGGATGTATCACATACAACCTTTCCTTACGAAAACTGATAAGGAAACTCGTTTTGACATCCATCTGCCAGATTTCATAAATGCAGCTAATGCTAACATGATTCCGACGGACTTTAAGCATCGCTACAGATGAGAAAATCTCATCGTAGTTAACTCCTTGAACTTGTGAAAAAACACTTCGCCACAAGTCGAGCTTCATAGATGGTCACATTACCATCCACGTCCGTCTTCTTCTTAAAGATCCATTTATCTCAATGGCTTGCCGATCATCGGGCAAGTCCACCAAAGTCCATGCTTTGTTCTGATACATGAATCCTATCTCGGATTTCATGGTTTCTTAACCATTTGTCGGAATTTGGGCCCACCATCGCTTCTCCATAGCTCGTAGGTTCATTGTTGTCTAGCAACATGACCTTCAAGACAGGATTACTGTACCACTCTGAAGTAGTACGTATCCTTGTCACCCTACGAGGTACGGCAGTGACTTGATCCGAAACTTCATGATCACTATCATAATCTTCTACTTCAATTGGTGTAGGTGCCACATGAACAACTTCCTGTGCCCTGATACACACTGGTTGAAGTGATGGTTCAATAACCATATCAAGTCTCCACCATCCTCCCACTCAACTCTTTCGAGAGAAACCTTTCCTCGAGAAAGGACCCGATTCAAGAAACAATCCATATTGCTTTCGGATCTGAATTAGGAGGTATACCCAACTGTTTTGGGTGTCCTATGAAGATGCATTTTATCCGCTTTGGGTTCGAGCTTATCAACCTGAAACTCTTTCACATAAGCATCGCAGCCCCAAACCTTTAAGAAACGACAACGGTGTCGTCTCAACGGAATTATGTGGTACCCTATTAAAATGAGT
The DNA here is from genome assembly GCF_002162155.2 of Triticum dicoccoides. Taxonomy (NCBI): domain Eukaryota; kingdom Viridiplantae; phylum Streptophyta; class Magnoliopsida; order Poales; family Poaceae; genus Triticum; species Triticum dicoccoides. Next base: position 711,113,836 of record NC_041392.1, read on the forward strand.
GTGGTTGTCTCTAATGCCTAACCCATGAACGATAGTGGTAATTCGATAAGAGAAATCATGGTACGCATCATATCCAATAGGGTGCAACTATGATGTTCGGACACACCATCACACTATGGTGTTCCAGGCGGTATTAATTGTGAAACAATTTCCACAATGTCTTAATTGTGTGCCAAAACTCGTAACTCAGATATTCATCTCTATGATCATATCATAGACATTATATCCTCTTGTCACAATGATCTTCTACTTCACTCTGAAATTAATTGAACCATTCAATAATTCAGACTTGTGTTTCATCAAGTAAATATTCTCAACATCTACTCGAATCATCTGTGAAGTAAGAACATAACGATATTCACTGCATGCCTCGGCACTCATTGGACTGTACACATCAAAATGTGTTACTTCCAACAAGTTGCTATCTTGTTCCATCTTACTGAAAACGAGGCTTTTCAGTCATCTTGCCCATGTGGTATGATTTGCATATCAAGTGATTCAAAATCAAGTGAGTCCAAACGATCCATCTGCATGGAGTTTCTTCATGCGTATACACCAATAGACATGGTTCGCATGTCTCAAACTTTTCAAAACGAGTGGGTCCAAAGATCCATCAACATGGAGCTTCTTCATGCGTTTTATACCATTATGACTTACATGGCAGTGCCACAAGTAAGTGGTACTATCATTACTATCTTATATCTTTTGGCATGAAAATGTGTATCACTACGATCGAGATTCAATAAACCATTCCTTTAGGTGCAAGACCATTGAAGGTATTATTCAAATAAATAGAGTAACTATTATTCTCCTTAAATGAATAACCGTATTGCAATAGACATAATCCAATCATGTCTATGCTCAACGCAAACACCAAATAACAATTATTTAGGTTTAACACCAATCTCGTTGGTAGAGGGAGCGTGCGATGCTTGATCACATCTAGCTTGGAAAAACTTCCAACACATATCGTCAGCTCACCTTTAGCTAGTCTCCATTTACTCCGTAGCTTTTATTTCGAGTTACTAACACTTAGCAACCGAACCGGTATCTAATACCCTGGTGCTACTAGGAATACTAGTAAAGTACACATTAACATAATGTATATCCAATATACTTCTATCGACCTTGCCAGCCTTCTCATCTACCAAGTATCTAGGGTAATGCTGCTCCAGTGGCTGTTCCCTTATTACAGAAGCACTTAGTCTCAGGTTTTGGTTCAACCTTGGGTTTCTTCACTAGAGCAGCAGCTGATTTGCCGTTTCATGAAGTATCCCTTCTTGCCCTTGCCCTTCTTGAAACTAGTGGTTTCACCAACCATCAACAATTGATGCTCCTTCTTGATTTCTACTTTCGCGATGTCAAACAACGCGAATACCTCAAGGATCATCATCTCTATCCTTGATATGTTATAGTTTATCATGAAGCTCTAGTAGCTTGGTGGCAATGACTTTGGGGAAACATCACTATCTCATCTGGAAGATTAACTCCCACTCGGTTCAAGTGATTGTCGCACTGAGACAATCTGAGCACAAGCTCAACGATTGAGCTTTTCTCCCTTAGTTTGCAGTCTAAGAAAATCGTCGGAGGTCTTATACCTCTTGACGTGGGCACGAGCCTGAAATCCCAATTTCAGCCCTCGAAACATCTCATATGTTCCGCGATGTTTCGAAAAACGTCTTTGGTGCCTCTACTTAAACCATTTAACTGAACTATCACGTAGTTATCCAAACGTGTATGTCTGATGTTCGCAACATCCACAAACGACGTTTGGGGTTCAGCACACTAAGCGGTGCATTAAGGACATAAGCTTTCTACTGATCGCATAATCACTACTATCAACTTTCAACTATAATTTTCTCTAGGAACATATCTAAACAGTAGAACTATAGCGCGAGCTACGACATAATTTGCAGAAGGTCTTTTGACTATGTTCAGGATAATTAAGTTCATCTTATGAACTCCCACTCAGATAGACATCCCTCTGGTCATCTAAGTGATTACATGATCCGAGTCAACTAGGCCGTGTCCGATCATCACGTGAGACGGACTAGTCATCATCGGTGAACATCTTCATGTTGATCGTATCTACTATACGACTCATGCTCGACCTTTCGGTCTCCGTGTTCCGAGGCCATGTCTGTACATGCTAGGCTCGTCAAGTTAACCCTAAGTGTTTTCGCTGTGTAAAACTGTCTTACACCTGTTGTATGTGAACGTAAGAATCCATCACACCCGATCATCACATGGTGCTTAGAAGCGACGAACTGTAGCAACGGTGCACAGTTAGGGGAGAACACTTCTTGAAATTTTGTAAGGGATCATCTTATTTACTACCGTCGTCCTAAGTAAACAAGATGCATAATCATAATAAACATCACATGCAATTATATAGTTGTGACATGATATGGCCAATATCATATAGCTCCATTGATCTCCATCTTCGGGGCTCCATGATCATCTTGTCACCGGCTTGACACCATGATCTCCATCATCATGATCTCCATCATCGTGTCATCATGAAGTTGTCACGCCAACGACTACTTCTACTTCTATGGCTAACGCGTTTAGCAATAAAGTAAAGTAAGTTACATGGCGTTCTTCAATGACACGCAGGTCATGCAATAAATTTAAGACAACTCCTATGGCTCCTGCCGGTTGTCATACTCATCGACATGCAAGTCGTGAATCCTATTACAAGAACATGATCAATCTCATACATCACATATCATTCATCACATTCTTCTTGGCCATATCACATCACATAGCATATCCTGCAAAAACAAGTTAGACGTCCTCTAATTGTTGTTTGCATGTTTTACGTGGCTGCTATGGGTTTCTAGCAAGAACGTTTCTTACCTACGCAAAACCATAACGTGATATGCCAATTGCTATTTACCCTTCATAAGGACCCTTTTCATCGAATCCGTTCCGACTAAAGTGGAAGAGACTGGCACCCGCTAGCCACCTTATGCACCAAGTGCATGTCAATCGGTGGAACCTGTCTCACGTAAGAGTACGTGTAAGGTCGGCCCGGGCCGCTTCATCCCACAATACCGTCGAAACAAGATTGGACTAGTAACGGTAAGCATATTGAACAAAATCAACGCCCACAACTACTTTGTGTTCTACTCGTGCAAAGAAACTACGCAATAGACCTAGCTCATGATGCCACTGTTGGGGAACGTAGCAGAAATTCAAAATTTTCCTACGTGTCACCAAGATCTATCTATGGAGAAACCAGCAACGAGGGGAAGGAGAGTGCATCTACATACCCTTGTAGATCGCTAAGCGGAAGCGTTCAAGAGAACGGGGTTGAAGGAGTCGTACTCGTCGTGATTCAAATCACCGGAGATCCTAGTGCCGAACGGACGGCACCTCCGCGTTCAACACACGTACAGCCCGGTGACGTCTCCCATGCCTTGATCCAGCAAGGAGAGAGGGAGAGGTTGAGGAAGACTCCGTCCAGCAGCAGCACAACGGCGTGGTGGTGGTGGAGGAGCGTGGCAATCCAGCAGGGCTTCGCCAAGCACCACGGGAGAGGAGGAGTAGGGAGAGAGGTAGGGCTGCACCAAGAGGAGAAGTTCTCATGTGTTTAGCAGCCCCAAACCTCAACTATATATAGGGGGAAGGGGGGCTGCGCCCCCTTTAGGGTTTCCCACCCCAAGGGGTGCGGCCAAGGGGGGAGGAGTGCCTCCCAAGTCAAGTGGAGGCCTCCCCCTTTAGGGTTTCCCCCTTCCCATGCGCATGGGCCTTGGGGGGCTGGTTCCCCTGGCCCATTAAGGCTAGGGCGCCCCCTTACAGCCCATGCTGCTGTATTGGACGTGGTGGAACAATTTCCGGACCTCCGGACCACTCCGGAATCCTCCGGAACCTTCTGGAAGCTTCCCGGTACAATACCGAAAAAACCCGAACTTTTTCCGGAACTCGAACAACAACTTTCCATATATAAATCTTTACCTCCGGACCATTCCGGAACTCCTCGTGACGTCCGGGATCTCATCCGGGACTCCGAACAACATTCGGTAACCACATACAAACTTCCTTTATAACCCTAGCGTCATCGAACCTTAAGTGTGTAGACCCTACGGGTTCGGGAGACATGTAGACATGACCGAGACGTTCTCCGGTCAATAACCAACAGCGGGATCTGGATACCATGTTGGCTCCCACATGTTCCACGATGATCTCATCGGATGAACCACGATGTCAAGGACTCAATCGATCCCGTATACAATTCCCTTTGTCTAGCGGTATTTTACTTGCCCGAGATTCGATCGTCAGTATACCGATACCTTGTTCAATCTCGTTACTGGCAAGTCTCTTTACTCGTTCCGTAACACATCATCCCGTGATCAACCCCTTGGTCACATTGTGCACATTCTGATGATGTCCTACCGAGTGGGCCCAGAGATACCTCTCCGTTTACACGGAGTGACAAATCCCAGTCTCGATTCGTGCCAACCCAACAGACACTTTCGGAGATACCTGTAATGCACCTTTATAGCCACCCAGTTACGTTGTGACGTTTGGTACACCCAAAGCATTCCTACGGTATCCGGGAGTTGCACAATCTCATGGTCTAAGGAAAAGATACTTGACATTAGAAAAGCGTTAGCATACGAACTACACGATCTTTGTGCTAGGCTTAGGATTGGGTCTTGTCCATCACATCATTCTCCTAATGATGTGATCCCGTTATCAACGACATCCAATGTCCATAGCCAGGAAACCATGACTATCTGTTGATCACAACGAGCTAGTCAACTAGAGGCTCACTAGGGACATATTGTGGTCTATGTATTCACACGTGTATTACGATTTCCGGATAATACAGTTATAGCATGAATAAAAGACTATTATCATGAACAAAGAAATATAATAATAACACTTTTATTATCGCCTCTAGGGCATATTTCCAACACAGCATTCATTTTCCTTACGAACCCAACACCCTCTTTCCTAGGGTTTCGGTTCAGGATCTGTCTTTTGAGGACATCACATAGTGTCTGATGCCCTTTGAGACTTTTGTACATCCCTGTTTTAAGCAATGTCGTCAACCTAGCATTCTCATCAGCAATAGCAGTGGTATCCTCAGCAGAGGGGTTAGTTCCCACATCAATAGTTGAAGATATTGCAACAGTAGCAGCAGTAGAACATTCAGCAACAGAAGTAGCATTATCACGCTCAATACATTTAAGACATGGTGGTTCAAATCCTTCCTGAGCGGAACTGATCTGTTTGGCGCGAGGTGACTCATTTTCTTTTTGAAGATCTTCATGAGCTGCTCTCAATTTCTCAAGATCTTGCTTCCTTTGAAGATAATCATAGGAAAGCTTTTCATGAGTTGTTGAGAGCGTTTCATGACGACTTTCAAGCTCCTCATACTTAACGTGAAGATTTTTTATGTCTTCAATTAAGGACTCAGATCGAGTCATTTCAACGCCTAACAGATCATCGCTTTTGTCTAACAGTTTTTGAATATGTTCCATGGCTTTCTGTTGATCAGTTGCAATTTTAGCAAGTGTTTTGTAGCTGGGTCTTGAACCACAATCAGAGTCATCGTCGCTAGATGTTTGATAGTGAGTAGTGCGTGTGTTTACCTTGGCACCGCGTGCCATGAAGCAGTAGGTAGGAGCAGAGTAGTCCTTGTCATTTGCATCGGTGTTGGTGGTGAAGTCATTGTCTTTAGTGTTGAAGATGGACTTGGCAACGTATGTTGTAGCCAGACTTGCAACGCCAGAATCGAACTCCTCCTCAGACTCCACCTCCGCCTCCTCAGAAGCGGACTCCTCCTCTGAATCCATTTCCTTGCCAACAAATGCACGTGCCTTGCCAGATGAGCTCTTCTTGTGTGATGAAGACTTTGAGGAAGACTTGGAAGAAGACTTTGAGTATTTCTTCTTCTTCTTGTCGTCAGAGTCATATTCCTTGATCTTCTTCTTCTTTCTATTCTCATTGTCCCACTGCGGACACTCAGAGATGAAGTGGCCAGTTTTCTTGCACTTGTGGCATGTTTTCTTTTTGTAGTCATGAGCAGAAGCTTCATCATTCCTTGAGCTTGATCGTGAAGACTTTCTGAAGCCTTTCTTCTAGGTGAATTTTTGGAACTTCTTCACAAGCATAGCAAGTTCATTTCCAATGTCTTCAGGATCATCAGAACTGCTGTCAGATTCTTCTTCAGATGAGGAGACAGCTTTTGCCTTCAAGGCACGAGTTCGCCCATAGTTTGGACCGTAGATATCTCTTTTCTCAGAAAGCTGAAACTCATGTGTGTTGAGCCTCTCAAGTATGTCGGACGGATCGAGTGTCTTGAAATCAGGTCGTTCTTGAATCATCAGGGCTAGGGTGTCAAACGAACTATCAAGCGACCTCAGTAGTGTCTTGACGACTTCATGCTTGGTGATCTCAGTAGCGCCGAGGGCTTGAAGCTCATTTGTGATGTCAGTGAGTCGATCAAACGTGAGCTGGACATTCTCATTGTCATTTTGCTTGAAGCGGTTGAAGAGGTTGCGAAGGACATTGATTCTCTGATCTCTTTGGGTTGAGACACCTTCGTTGACCTTGGAGAGCCAGTCCCAGACCAGCTTAGATGTTTACAAAGCACTCACACGGCCATACTGTCCTTTGGTCAGATGACCACAGATGATATTCTTGGCAGTAGAGTCCAGTTGAACGAACTTCTTGACATCAGCAGCAGTGACACCTTCTCCAGCCTTGGGAACGCCGTTCTTGACGACATACCATAGGTTGACGTCAATGGCTTCAAGATGCATGCGCATCTTATTCTTCCAGTAGGGATATTCAGTTCCATCGAAGACGGGGCACGCAGCGGAGACTTTAATTATCCATGCAGTCGACATAGCTAAAACTCCATGTGGTTAAACCGAATCACACAGAACAAGGGAGCACCTCGCTCTGATACCAATTGAAAGTGCGTTATATCGACTAGAGGGGGGGTGAATAGGCGATTTTTATGAAAGTCTTCAAAACGTGGAAGTTTTGAAGACAAACGATAGAAATAAACCTATTACCATGCAGCGGAAGGTAGACTACACTAGGCAAACCATAGTCAAGTATTCAATGGAGTGAGAGCACAATGACTAATAGCAGCAATGTAGTAAGGATCAGATAGGAAGATATTATGAAGCCAAACAGAATACTCAGTCACTTAGTGAAGACAAAAGATAGTGCAAACATACAATGACTTCACAAGGAGTAACAGTAAGTAAAGGGAAGGGAAGGATGAAACCAGTGACTCGTTGAAGACAATGATTTGTTGGACCAATTCCAGTTGCTGTGACAACTGTACGTCTGGTTAGGGCGGCTAGGTATTTAAACCTGAGGACACACAGTCCCGGACACCCAGCCCTGAACACGCAGCTCAGGACACCTAGTCCTCACCGTATTCCCCTTGAGCTAAGGTCACAGAGACCTCGCCCAACCACTCTGGTAAGTCTTCAAGGTAGACTCCCAAACCTTCACAGACTTCGTTCACCGGCGATCCACAATGTCTCTTGGATGCTCAGAACGTGATGCCTAACCGGCTGGAGGATTCATAGTCCTCAAGTGTAATAAGTCTTCAGATCACACAGACAAGAAGACTTAAGTGATGCCTAATTCTCTTTTGCTCTGGGTGGTTAGGGCTTTATCCTCGCAAGGAATTCTCTCTCAAAGGCTTCGAGGTGGGTTGCTCTCAAACGACAAAAGCCGTACTTTGAATCTGAGCAGCCAACCATTTATGGTTGTAGGGGGTGGGCTATTTATAGCCACTAGGCAACCCAACCTGATTTGTCTGAAATGACCCTGGGTCACTAAGGAACTGACACGTGTTCCAACGGTCAGATTTCAAACTCACACGGCAACTTTACTTGGGCTACAAGCAAAGCTGACTTGTCTGACTCTGGACAAGATTCGCTCTCATAGTCTTCACTCGAAGACATAGGTTTTGGTTAGGCATCACTTCAGTCATTCTGACTGGTTCTCTTGGACCCACTTAACAGTACGGTGGTTCCTATGACTCAATGAAGAAGAAAAAGAACTACGAAAGATCTAAGTCTTCGAGCTCCATAGGCTTCATGCGATGTCTTCTCTTGTCATAGTCTTCAATGTGAATATCCTCATATACCACCTTTTGACATCAATGTCTTCATACATTTTTAGGGGTCATCTCTGGTAGGAAAACCGAATCAATGAGGGACTTCTACCTGTGTTATCCTGCAATTCTCACAAACACATTAGTCCCTCAACTAGGTTTGTCATCAATACTCCAAAACCAACTAGGGGTGGCACTAGATGCACTTACATGCCTGAAATCCAGAGAAGCCGGAACGACCATCCGACAGTTCGGGCGGGCGTGGGAACATGGGACAACTCCGGGTATGTTGCATGCTTGCCACGTGTCCCTCAGATGTGAACCGCCAGGGGCACCTGCGTATTTACGTTGTGTCGCATACTTCCTTATAAATACATGTCCCCTGCGGTCAAGAAAACCTTCTTCCACCTCTCCACCTCGTCAGAACCCTAGCGCCACCGCTAGCTCTCGACGATGCCGGCGACGAAGCGCTTTGCTGCCGCGACTTCACGATGCCGTCCTCACGCCAGCCGCGGTCATCGTCCTCTCCGCCGCCGCCGTAGGTGTCCTCCGTCGCCAAGTTAGGGCACGGTGGATTGAACTACTCAGTCTCCTACTCTTCCCATCTAGCAGTTCATCGTGTGGTAAATAAAACTCTCTTTTTACCATCTTTTTTATCCTAAAAGATTCATCATGTTTACCGAAAGTGGTTTCTGCCTACTCAATGTTAGATCTATCATGTCTGCATCTCATATAATGCCTAGTATATTCACTTAAGCTTCATAACGAGTTAGATTCCTCACTTGTACCTATTCCTGGATTCGTACAAATCCGGAACCAACTTCAAACACATAAGTGAATGTCTTTGCACCATGAGGTCAATGTCTTCAAACTGATTTATCTTCAAAATCTTCTGAGAATGCATATGACCTCTCCCTTTCCCTCGCATCTCTAATGCTGTCATAGGTACATGTCCGTGGGAGAATCCCTTGGTTCTCATAGTCTGCATTCGTTTGCAGAATTCTTACAGCATCACATTAACTCTCCGAAGCCAGTTCCTGTTTGACCAGCAAGCGGAAGCCTTTGAAGCCTTTGAACGTGTTGAAGCCATTTAGTTTGAAGTTCATGGCTACAGAGAAATCAGCAAGGAAGGGTGGCAGATAGCGTCGAGGGGGAACATCAAGAGATCTTCCTGATGACCTCTCAGAGCTGTACAAGACAGATCCAGAAGAGGATTACAATCAGCGCAAGACACGATCCAATGGATTCAAAGATATTGGGCCGAACAATGGTTTAAATACAAGTTTGTGACCCAGGAGTATGCTGAGAAGAATGCCATCAAGAGTCCTTGGGGTGACATTCTCTTCCGAAGCCTTCCACCCAAGACTAGAGCTGAAGCTATTGCTCAGGGTTTCTATCCCTGTATGGTCCGTGGACCACAGCCTGAAAATGCCGACCCATCATCACTGCTCTGGTGTCGTGACGATAATCTCTTCAAGCGCAACTTCCAGCACGCAAAGGCATCGGCCAAGGAAAACAAGAAGTCATTGGGACTAGACTTCAACCCTGGTCCTTCTGCTCCCCGGGCTGACGGCACACGCGATGCTGAACCCAATATCATCGGACCTTTCTACAACCTTGATGGCCTTATCACTCACATTTTTGTTCAAGATGCCAAAGTGGATCATTCTGATGATGATGCTGACACTGATGAAGCCCCAGCTCCTACTCCAAACCCGCAGAAGCAAAAGAAGGCTAAAGCTTCAAAGCCAGCTGCTCCTCCAAAAGCTTCAAGTGCGAAGCCATTGGCTACTGCACCTCCTGAAGACAGTGTGCAGTCTGAAGATCTATCACGTATCTCCAAGAAGACGGAGATGAAAAAGAATACTGATCAGGCATTGACCCCTGCTGCCATTCTGCGAGACGAACACATTGATCTGTCTAGTGATGAAGATCTTGCAGATGACGCTCTTGAGCAACTGATTAAGAGCAAGGAAGAAGCAGAAATTTTCAATGATTTGCCTCTCTTTGACGTGGCAATCATTCACAACTTCATTGATGAGTGGTTTGAAACCCCCAATCTCAGCTTTGAAGATCTGCAACTTCCAATTGGCCTCAGCGTCTCCTTAAATGGCGCCATTGCTTCTGAGCTAGCTCTAGCTCAGCGCATCGTTGAACTGAAGCACAAGATCGACTATGAGAAAGATCAGTTCAAGAAGCACATGGCAAATCTCAGCGTGCAAGATGTCAAAAACTTCAAGGTTATGCTGCACGAGCTCAAGGAAGCTTTTCTCAAGAAACAAGAAGAAGCTAAAGGTTCTCGTGAGCGCATGAAGAGTCTAGATGACAAGTGCGTGCAAGCCTACAATGAAGCTGAGAAGCGCAAGGCTCTTGGGCGTCCTGGCATCGACCCCAGAATGGCTGCAAAGAAGAAGAGGCCATCGACTGACAAATCTGCACCTTCAAGGCGGGAAGAACCTCGCATTGTCTTCCCAAGCAGCATGTCCGGCTCGAAGCCAAAGGTCAATTCAACCGTTTCAGAACTGAAGAATACAAGGGTTGCCGAGGCTGAAGCCAGAAAGAGGAAAAATCTTGAAGCTTTTGATGTCTCTCCCTCCAAGAAGAAGCGCAAAACCAAGAAAGATCAGGCTGCTCCCACAGAGCCCCTTGTTGTCGAGCCCATCTCGGTTGCTTGTCCTGACTCTTCGCATCAAGAACGATGGATGGTAGTTCATGAGCCTGCTTCCATAGAGGCTCCTGAAGCTGAAGACATTCCAGCAGTTGACCCCACCGCTGCTGAAGACATTGGTCACCATGACAATGTTGAAGATGGTGTAGTTCTTCCTCAGATCGAGCACAACTTGGTATCATCGCCTGTTCTCACGAACAGCGAACTCATCAGCATTGGTCGTCCTCTGACGCCAATTGCTCAGGATGCATCATGGGCTGATCACCCACGACAACAAGACACCCCGAGTACTCCCCAACAACAAGTCACCCCACCAGTGCAAGAAGAAGATGATGACTTTGAGGCCCAGCCAACTCCATCTCCATAGGCGTCGCCAGCGTTACGCAGGCTTCACAAAGGACCAAGGCCCCAAGTCCCTCTTTCGAGTGTTCCAGAAGGAGAAGTGCACCACCAATCTGTTGCACGTCAGGTGTTCCCAGAAGCCACTCCTACTGTGAATGTCTCCGAGTCTGAAGCTAAAGTTGCTGAAGACAATCTGGCTACATCAGCCGAAGAAAAACAAGCAGAAGAACGTGTCCCTACTCCCCCCATCACTGAAGAAGTTGTTCCTAAAGTGAACGTGTCGGTGCCCGACCCTCCAGCTCCTCAAGTGGAGGTTGAGAATCCTGAGGCTGCCACCACTAACACCACTGAAGCCAATGACGTGGTCATGGCTGAAGACAATGTGGAGCCTGCACCAAACACTGTGCTAGAAGCCAATGAAGCTAATGATGCACCTGCAACAGATGTGCAGCCTGACGCCTCTGTTGATATCACTGCTCATGTTCCGCCACCAAGGCCACATACTATCAAGCAAGCATACAACTATGGTTAGCTTATCACTGTCAAATGGCCTCTTCTTGTTCCTCCACCTGCTGCTGGTCCCCAATTTGACTATCACATCGAGCGCAGGCCTCAGGTTCAGAAGCCAATGCCAAGGCTGCCTAGGTTTCCAGGCACTGCATCTGCACCCGGATCATTCAATATCAATGGCTTCAAAGCACACAACACCTTCTTGATAGCGCTAAGAACCCCTACTCTAAGGCAAGAATATCTTCTGATCGGTTTTGGAGCTATCAGCAGCGCAGTTATTACTCATGCATCTTATACAATCAAGGTCGCATTTTTCCACATATGCGTCTTGACACTGAAGCCATAACTGGTCTGCCCTGTTTGGAAGAAGCGATGGATTGCTTCAGAGAGTCTAGCTTGTTGCAGTTCGTCACTGACAAGGAGCACTGGAATGAAGAATTGTTGCTCCAATTCTCTGTCACTCTTCATATTCGTGGCTACAACAGGGATCCGAAGACTTGGGTCCTTGAGTGGATGACATGCAATGTTCATCATGGAGCCAAAGCCTTTGATGTCATTGAGCTAACTGGCCTGCCCACTCCAGGTGATCTTTATGAACCTGGTTGTCAGCTTCACGGTGCTGCTATGGAAAGCATTTTTCACAAGCCTGAACCCAACATGAGTCAGATGCTTAGCATGATGAAGCCTTTGCCTCCCGATGCTGAATATCCTAAGGAGTTCTTTGTTGAAGACCCTGAGTATCTGCCACGTACTATCTATCACATTATAATGCGAACTCTCTGGCCAATCAAAGGACATTCTCCACATGCAAAGCTTGAAGGTGCAATGAAGACTTTGCTCTTCCATATTCTTCACGGCAAAAGCTTCAATGCACAAGACTTCTTCATCTGCCAACTTGCTGCATCAAGATCTGATCTCTTTGGCTTGAAGTTTTACGCTCCATGGATTATGCGTCTGATCAAACTACACTCAGCTGTCACCTATCAGCCCTCTGCTCGCAATCATCTGATTTTTCTACCTGACGTCAATATGTCAGTTGAAGCCATCTATCCAGAGCCTGCCAAGGAGCCCCTTAGTCTTCAAAATGCTAATAATCAAAGCTTCTCACAACACATTGAAGGAGTCCCAGCAGTCACTCGTGTTTATCCTCTGGCTGGTACTACCCGTGCACCTCATTGTGCCCTCACTGAAGCCACTGAAAGCACCATTGCACAACGGCCTAAGAAGCGATCTAGTGTTCTCAATGACCGAGAGCTTCTGGTTGCCCTTCATCAAAAACAGGATAAGCATCATGACTGGCTGAAGCGCCAAATGAAAAGCCTCTTGGTGGACATAAACAGGATTCGCAACCTTGCCACCAAGAATGCCTTTGTCGCCCATGAAACTTGTCGGCGTACATGGAAAGGGCTGATGCTTATGTGTTCTGAAGATGATCTTCAAGATGATGGCTTCTCTGAACGCTTCAAGTTTGACTCAACTCCTCCAAGAAGGACTGTGCTACGGCGTACTCCGTCTCTTGAAGACTCTGAGTTCTCCTCCTCTGCTGCAACAGTGAATGCACGTGTCATCGATGATGAAGACGATGCTACTTCACCACCTTCAGCGCGAATCAACACCGCACCAAGTTCGTCTGCACCGCCAACCAACACCGACGACCCTGCTGCTTCACCAACTCCTCATGGGAACGAGTAGGTGCTTTGTGTCTTCAAACCTTTTTGGTCCTTACTGACAAAAGGGGGAGAAGCATATGAGTTTGATAGTCTTCAAGCGGGTCCATATGGGCGGTGGTTTTATATTTTGCCTAGTGTTTACAACTCCCGCTTTTTGATACATTTGGTTCTTTGAGTTGTAACACTTAAACTCGATGGTAGTCTTCTACTTATTTGCTATTCTGTGATGCGATGATAAATTCCGCATGTGCGATGATAACTTCCGCACTTAGGTCATTCTGCAGACGTCCATTTTTCATTATGCATGTCATTATCTTCACATACTTTTCATGCATGATGAATTGTCGTCATAAGTTGAAGAGGATCTCCACAAGTACAACCTGCCATGTGCATTTGCATTCCAAAAGCAAATTACTTATATGCACATCTTCAGGGGGAGCCTTTGCCACTTATGAAGACAATACCTAAATCCTTTACATTTCACATACTTTTATCCCCGTTGAAAACTTCAACCAGTCTGTCATCAATCACCAAAAGGGGAAGATTGTAAGTGCATCTAGTGCCACCCCTAGTTGGTTTTGGAGTATTGACGACAAACCTGGTTGAGGGACTAATGTGTTTGGGAGAATTACAGGATAACATAGGTAGTAGTCCCTCATTGATTCGGTTTATCTACCGGAGATGACCCCTAAAAATGTATGAAGACATTGAAGACAATGGTGGTATGTGAAGATATTCACATTGAAGACTATGACAAGAGAAGAAATTGCATGAAGACTATGGGGCGCGAAGACTTAGTTGTTTCCTTGTCTCCTTTTCTTCTTTGTTGAGTCATAGGAACCACCGTACTGTTAAGTGGGGTCCAAGTGAACAAAGTCAGAGTGACTGAAGTGATGCTCAACCAAAATCCTATGTCTTCGAGCGAAGACAATGAGAGCAAATCTTATCCGGAGCTGGATGAGTCAGCTTTGCTTGTAGCCCAAGTAAAGTTGCCGCGTGTATTTGAAATCTGACCGTTGGAACATGTGTCAGTTCCTTAGTGACACAGGGTCATTTCGGACAAATCAGGTCGGGTTGCCTAGTGGCTATAAATAGCCCACCCCTTACAACCATAAATGGTTGGCTGCTCAGAGTTAGTGTACGGCTTTTGTTGTTTGAGAGCAACCCATCTCGAAGCCTTTGAGAGAGAATTCCTTGCGAGGATAAAGCCCTAACCACCCAGAGCCAAAGAGTGTTAGGCATCACTGAAGTCTTCCTGTCTGTGTGATCTGAAGACTTATTACGCCTGAGGACTGTGAATCCTCCAGCCGGTTAGGCGTCGCATTCTGAGCATCCAAGAGTCATTGTGGATCGCCGGTGAACGAAGTCCGTGAAGGTTTGGGAGTCTACCTTGAAGACTTACCAAAGTGATTGGGCGAGGACTGGTGTCCTTAGCTCAAGGGGAATAAGGTGAAGACGTGGTCTTCTGAGTTGAATCTCAGCCTCCCTAACCAGACGTACAGTTGTCACAGCAATTGGAACTGGTCCAACAAATCATTGTCTTCAACGAGTCACTGGTTTCGTCCTTCCCATTCCTTTACTTACTGTTGTCCCTGGTGAAGTCATTGTATGATTGCATTCTCTTTTGTCTTCACTGAGTAATTGATTGTTCTGATTGGCTTCACACTATCTTCCTACCTGATCTATGCTGCCTAGCTGCTATTAGTCATTGTGCTTTCACTTCATTGAATACTTGACTATGGCTTGCTTAGTGTAGTCTACCTTCCCCTGCATGGTAATAGGTTTATTTCTATCGTTTGTCTTCGAAACTTCCATGTTTTGAAGACTTTCATAAAAATCTCCTATTCACCCCCCTCTAGTCGATCACTAGCACTTTCAGCCACATCCCTCGAGGAAGATCGCGCTGCGTCAGAGTCCGTGCGCCTCGCCTCGTGAGGGCCAGGTGGACCGCGCCCAACCGGGCTGGCCGACCCACTAGGAGACCGCACGCCCTCCCAGGCCGGGACAGAGCGGTAGTGCGCCTGGCGGGCCCACTAGAGGAGAGCGGGACAGGGCGCCCGCCTGTCCGCCTATCTGTTGGCACGGATCCCGGCGAGGATTCGCCTGACGCTACTGCGGGCGCGGATCCCGCTGCCGATTCACCTGGCGCGGCTGCAGCCACGGATCCCGAGGCCGCCGGATCTTCTGTGGCTGTATCAGAATCCTCAGGGTGCTGCATAAAATCATAAGAATTTTCACCAAAGTCTTCAATGTTTGGCTGCCCTGTTTCCTGCACACTTTCAGCTGGGTCATTAGCATTGGACAAGGACATATTATCAGCAGTAAAATCAGCTCCCCCTTGAGCAAAAAAAGGAGACGGCAAAAGATGAGAGGGCAGGAGAAGCAATTCTTTGCGAAGTTGAGCACCGGCATTTGAGTGGAGACTTGCGAAGGTAAAAACTTGCTCATCAAAAATGACATCACGGGACACATACACACGACCAGAAGAGATGTCAAGGCATTTGTAACCTTTATGAAGGGTACTGTACCCTAGGAAGGCGCATTGCTTGGACCTAAATTCAAGCTTGTGCTTGTTAAAAGGGCGCAAGTTTGGCCAGATGGCACACCCAAAAATGCGGAGAAAGGAGTAGTTGGGCTTGGTGCCAAAGATTCGTTCTAGAGGTGTTTGGTTCTTGATAAATCTGCTAGGGATACGGTTAATAAGATAGATCGTAGTGAGAAACGCTTCGTCCCAAAATTTAAGTGGCATAAATGCATGAGCAAGTAAAGAGAGACAAACTTCTACGATGTGCCTATGTTTTCTTTCTGCGGAGCCGTTCTGCTGATGAGCATGCGGACAAGAAACGTGGTGTGTGATGCCAATGCGTTCAAAAAATGAGCTCAACCATTGGTACTCCCCACCCCAATCGGTTTGCATGGCAATGATTTTACGATCAAAGAGATGTTCAACATGAGCTTGGAAAAGGCGAAATATTTCGAAGACATCAGATTTATTTTTGAGCAAATATATCCAGCTAAACTTGCTAAAATCATCAATAAAACTGACATAGTATTTCTACCTTCCTACAGAGACGGGTCCAGGACCCCAAACATCTGAAAAAATCAGCTCTAAAGGAGCTGTGGATCCACTAGTTGAACGAGAGTAAGGTAACTGATGGCTCTTGGCCATCTGACATGCATCACACACCAGAAAGTGGTCTTGTTTATTCGAGACAGGAAGATTGAAATCACGTAGAATCTTTTGAACTACCGGAAGGGCAGGGTGCCCTAGGCGCTTGTGCCACCGAGAGGTGGAAGGCTTGATGGCAGCAAGAACTTGGCGTGGAGGTGCACTTTGCCGTCCGGTCACGGGGAACAAGCCCCATCTACTCTTGTTTTGCAGAATTGTTCTCCGGGTAGCCTGATCCTTAACAAGAAAGAATTCAGGATGAAGCTCAATGAATACATCATTATCTCATATAAGATTATAGGCAGAAAGAAGGCTTTGGTCGGCACTAGGAGCATGAAGGATGTTGTTGAGATGTAAGGAACCAGAGGGAGTAGATAATACTGAATGACCAATATGCGCTATGTCCATACCTTGCCCACTTGCTGTGTGAATTTGGTCGGTGCCGGTGTAGCGATCACGGACGGCTAGCTCATACAACTCGCCGGTGACGTGATCTGTGGCGCCGGTGTCGAGATACCAATTGGTATCCACGCCGTAGGAGTGGGCAGAGTTGGCGGAGCGTGGGTTGCCACCACTACCGCCGCCGCCACCGCGCCCTCCACCGCCGCGTCCGCCACCACCACTACCTGCAGGGTTACGTACATTGTTGTTGAAGCCTTTATCGAACCTCTTCTTGCAGCGCCACGCACAGTGGCCTTCCTCCTTGCAGATTTGACAGCGTTCACGGTCACGGCGGTCACCGTTCTGCTGGTGCGGCGCACCACCGCCACCACCATTGCCTGAGTTGTCGGAGTAGTTGCCCCCGCCGTAGCCACCACGTCCACAACCCTGACCACGGCGACCGCCGTCGTAGCCTCCACGACCACCCTTCGCAGCGAGGTTGGCGGAGTGATGAGCGGAGAAGGCGGCGTGCTGGGCGGTGATCCGGGCCTCCGCAGAGAGCAGCAGCAAGAAGAGTTCGCTGAGACCGATCGGCCGATCGGTGGCAGCGCATGGAGATGGAGGTGACGAACCCGTTGTAGTCGGGCTCGTGCATGAGGCCCTCGAGGATGTGCGAAACGATATCATCCTCCTCGAGGGGCTTTCCTGCAGCAGCAAGTTCATCTGCTAACCCCTTCATCTTCGTGAAGTAAGCAGAGGCGGAGAGATCTCCCTTGCGGGCGTTGCCGATCGCCGAGCGAAGCTGAATTTGACATGCTCAGGACTGCGCAGAGAAGCTCTCGACCAGGGCTTGCCAAATGCCCGCGACTGTGGTGTGATTGGACACATGCATCAGAACTTCACGGGATAGAGATGCGAGCAAAAAAGTTAGGACCTGTTGATCTTGAGTAACCCAGATTGCATGCTCTGGATTGGGCAGCTCGGTGGTCTCCTTCTTCCCATTGGTCTCCTTCTCGGTGACGATGACAGCAGCGGGTTCCTTGATCGAGCCGTCAAGGTAGCCCATCATCGCCGCAGCCCTGACGTGCGGAAGAACTTGGACCTTCCACACCAGGAAGTTGTCACGGGTGAGTTTCTCCGTGATGGTGTGGCCGAGGGAGGCGAGCGAGGGCATGGCCATGGCGTGGGAGGAGGAAGAAGATGACATGATCTAGATGTATGGAAGAACTAGGCTCTGTATACCATGTGAAACAAGAGGCTGGAAGCGCTTGCCGGGGCAGGGACGCATTGCGTGTTTATATACCCAGACATGCGGCTAAGATTACAAGGAGGTTAGGGATAGGTTAGGTGTGGATTGATCTCCAAGCTAAGCTAACTACCAAGATCTAGTCACAACAACCTAACCTATCCTAACTACAACACGCACGCCACATATCTAGCCGGCACAGTTTATAACATACCGTGACAAGGCATACAATGATGTTTAACAGTTGAAGCTTTAGCTAAGCACGTGTTGTCGTTGTCGTTGGGGCCATAGGAGGAGAGGAGAAACTGTACTTGCGATGTAATTTTTATTATGTTTGGAATGCTTTGTACTTCCGATGAATATTTATAATAGATCTGATATTTTCGTAAAAGAAATCTCACACCAATACATCAACAATTTTATATCTGGTGACTCTAATTGGTGGGCGAATTATATATCAGGCTTGCCGATAGGGCTGAACTTATCAGTTAATCATATTTCACAACCTCAGATAATCCATAAGAACTACAGGATAATCCACGTCCGATGGATATTATCGACCATATCCGTTGGATATCCAGTTGACCAAAATCCGTATCTGTATCCATATCCGATGGATTCATGCAAGTGCAGACCATATCCTTAGAAACGGATGTGAATACTGATCCGGAACAGGAATTATCTGTACCATTTACATCCCTAAGGGTAACCCGCATATTTGTGCGGCTAGATTTTTTTACCGTTATAAAAATAGGTTTTACATATTATTTTTTTCAAAGTTGATGTGTTCAGATACCATTATATTCACATAGGTTACAGAAAAGTTTATAGCAAAAAAAAGCCTATTTAGCGACCTGGAATGATTTTTTAGTGTTCCTCGACCTCAGCCAGTTATTCTCCTCCAGACTAAGTATTATCTGATTATTTTTTTATAGCCCTAGTTCTATACCATCAAAAATAAAATAATTAAATATAGCTAACATACCTGGTGTCAAAATTATTGTACTCCCTCTGACTCCAAAAGAAGAAGGACCATAAAGTTTGTCTATAGTCAAGCGGTGTAAAGTGGACCACCTTTGTAGGAAAAACTATCATAACTATAATACTAAATAATATATTTACCCTAAAATAGTAGTATTAAAAAATTTATTATTATGTATTTACTGATACTAATTTGGCATTCAATTTCTGAATATTTTTTTCTAGAAATTCGGTCAAAATTTGCGCGGTTTGACTTGTTTGTCTTTATTCCTTCTTATTTGGTCATTAGCGTATATCTAAAACTAAAGAGTTTAGAAATTGTCCAGTGATGATTAAGCATTAGTATTGATGGCTTACATCTAACCCTATTTTAGTTTCCTCAATCCATCTCATCATTGATCATTAATATAATGTTGTTATGCTTAAATTTGTTGCAAAATCATGCCTCTTCTGCACACTCATCTTACAAGTTATTAATATCTCTTACCCATCTATATATCCATAAAAAACATGCTCATCATAACGTCAGAGGTGTTCGGGCTGAACCATTTTGGCACCACCTTCAACACGGTGACCACAAGGTGAGGTAAGCAATGCTTCGCATTCTCTTTTCTGATCACTGCCATGTGTCTGTGTCTTCGGGTCTGCTGTAGCATTTGAATACTTCATCAGAACAAGCAAGTTTTATAGACGAGTTATATACGCTAGACTGCTGTCTTTTGTTTTGTAAACGACGCTCTGTTCTTGTTCTGTTCTTACAACAATATCATGTTACATTTGGTCAGGGCTGAAAGAATGCAGAATTGGGTTGCTTAATTAGTTAATTAATGAATGTACGGGCCAATTCAGATTTGGGTTGCTTAATTAGTTAATTAATGAATGAACGGGCCAATTCAGATTTGGATTGCTTAATTAACTCTAGGAGCAGGATAAATTCTGATTGCTAATTGCATATTGTCACTGTCATGCGTAGTGGCGGCATTGGATTGGTGAAATGGTAATGAAGCCTGCATGGTACCATGTTTATTTTTTAATTTCCTGAAAAAAACTTGTTAGCCTTTTGCTGTAGGTAAGGCGTGTGATCCTTGTTGCAGTAGCTTTTTGTATTGTTGCATACTTTATATGCAGCAGCATTACAAGTGTGAGAAGAAAGAAATATTGTTTCACTTGAAAGGTGCATTATTTTTCTCTCACCAAACACTGCATTTTTGTTTTGTAAGGGAGCACTAGTGAACAAGCTCATTCTTTTTCCTTGGCTTCCTGGCGTGATGTCACTTCACTTGTCACCTTGCTTAATATCCCCATTGGCTGCCTCGGGTGCTTTGTCCTTCTCTTTGTCTTCCTCCTTGCCTTTCTTCACCTCTGTCTCCTCTATCTCCTTGGCTTTCTTCGCTTGAGCCTCCTCTGCCTCCTTCACCTTGACCGCCGCCGCTTCCTCCTTGGCCTGCTTGAGCGCCTCGATTAGGCCTATCAAGCACACATCCGGGTCCCTCTTTTTCTTCTTCGACATGGGCATCAGGTTCTCTGCAACGTCAGCGGGCGACATGTCGGTCTCCTCGAGCAGGCGCTGAACTTCCCCAAACAGCTCATGCTCAATGACATCTAGGTAGTTCTTGGCGAGCACCTTGAAGCCCTCAAAGCGGCAGTAGGACATCTCGATGTGCTTGTCCATCCTACCCCGCCGGATCAGCGCCGGGTCCAGCTTCTCCTTGTGGTTGGTGGTGAAGATGATGATCCGCTCACCTCCGCAAGCAGACCACAGCCCGTCGATGAAGTTAAGCAGGCCCGAGAGCGTCACCTTGGTGGCATCGTCCTTCTCTGGCTCTATCAGTAGCTTCGGCTTGTCATCGTTGTCGGAGTCCTTGTCGCTTGAGGCCTTCTTGTCCTTGCGGCGTTTTCCTGTGAAGTCGACGGAGCAGTCGATGTCCTCTATGACGATGATGGACTTGCCCGTTGTCTCGATGAAGAGCTTCCGTAACTCGGTGTTGTTCTTGACCGCCGTGAGCTCAAGGTCGTAGACGTCGTAGTCGAGGAAGTTCGCCATGGCTGCGATCATGGTGGACTTGCCGGTGCCGGGCGGTCCGTAAAGGAGGTACCCACGCTTCCATGCCTTGCCGACCTTGGCATAGTATTCCTTGCTCTCCTGGAACGCCATGAGGTCGTCGATGACGGCTTCCTTCTCATCGGGGTGCATGGCGAGCGTGTCAAAGGTGGCGGGGTGCTCGAAGGGGACGTGGCTCCAGACGCTTTTGCCCCGGTAGGGGTTCCAGCTGCCGCTAGCATTGTTGGTGAAGAGGCGGCGTTGGCGGTTCTTGACAGTGACAGCGCGGCCCTCGCCGAGGATGAAAGGAAGGTACGAGTCAACGACAAGGTCGCGATGCTGCCGATGGAAGACGACCCGGTAGAAGCGCTTCTCGTCCCCGCCGGGGTATAAGCTGATGACGTTGGCCTTGGACTGCCTCTTGGAGGCGTACCACCAGATGGTGATCCCAGAGAAGTCGTCAGTGACCTCTTCATGGTCGTCCACGGAGACCAGGAGGTTCTTGCTGTCCTTGCCAAGCTCGGCCTTGAGCTTGCGCGCGCGGCGGGCGCACGCATCGCTGAGGTAGGCCTCGACGGCGAGGAAGAAGTCGCTGCGCTGGAAACGCTCGGCGCCATACTCGGAGATGGTGATTTGGAGGTAGGGGTTGAAGCAGGCTGCGAGCTTGGTGGCCCAGGTGGTGAGGTAGAGGCGGAAGGTGGGGGGCACGTAGTTCTGCACCACGGACCAGAGGAAGATGACGGTCGCCACCGCCGATCCGAGCCCCGCCCACCTCTCCACTAATGCCGCTGCCATGGCCGAACCTAGAGCTCCTCTTGATATTGTGTCGATGGAAAGCCGTAGTGACCTAGACTAGACTGGACTGGACTGGGCATGTGTGTGCGTGTTGCGTATATAATGCCAATGGCTCGTGTGGTGATTTTGCTGAGTTTGAAGCTTAGCTAAGCATGTGTTGTCGTGGTCGTTGGGCCGGAGCAGGTGAGCATTGATCGAACAGTCCATGGAAACGAGATTACTTAATGGATCCAATGGCAAATGCAGACTTGGCTAGCTCAGTTTTGTAGAGCCAACCAGATGCGTCAGGATTGCGATTGTTAATTGCATCATGAAACATTTTTAGATGATTGATTGCATCTTGTTACAACAGGCTAATATAAAAACTAATCAGAGATGCATGAGGTCGGCGAGATGAAGCCTGGGTGACAATTTGCATCTGGTTGACAATATGTTAGAACATTATACTCCAATAACAGCGAGACACTGCGCGCGCACATACACACACTTATTTGGGCCAACTCATGGGCCACACCATTGAAATTTTGTTTACATGAAATAACATCACACGCAGTAAACCAAGCCTTAGGGCAACTCTGATGTGGATCACCTATTGGACACCACCATTGTCTAAAAAAACCTATTGGACATCATCAAGACCTCTTTTCCCCTACGCTAGGGTTAGCTTTTCCTCTCAGCGACGTTGATGCCATCGTTGAGATTTTGCCTCCCCTGCCTCTCCCATAAGGACCGACTCAGATTGATCATGAGGTGATCCTATAGATCATTGTCTGGTCTTGGCGGACCTGCGGTAGATTTAGAGGACCTAGGGTTCGACGCCTGACAATTTCTTCTCATTGGGCTAGATTTCCGCCATTGACAACGAAGCTCCTGACTCGGGTACTAACATGAGCGATGTGGAGGCTTTGATGAAGTAACTTGGGCTTAGAGAGGACGACCTCCATGATTGTTTTTGTGGAACAGTATGAAGCACTGACGGCTAGTTTGACATGATGGATAGCCATTGCCCGAGTCCATATGGACAAGCCCAACAACCAATACTGTTTTTAGAAGAACATGAGAGTAGCGTGGAATTTTGCCAAGGAGGTGACCTTTTGCCCCCTGAACGACAACCTTTACACCTTGGAGTCCTATTGCCTTGATGATTCGAAACGGGTTATGGAAGAAGGGCCTTGGAATTTTCGTGGTGTTGGCGCCATACGAAGGGTTTACATAACCCTTGCTGATCAAGCTCGATTCTCTAAAGATATGGACCTAAATCCACGACCTACCAGATGAGTATGTGTTGTTACTGAAATCACTAACAAGGAAGGTTAGCGAATTTATCTATGCTGAGCTGGAGTCACAGGATTTCGAGGGATTTTTTCTAGAGCTGAAGTTAAGATCAATGTTAATAAACATACGAAGAAAGCTGTTTCACTTATCCCAGATAATAAGCGCTAGATCTTTCGCCTAAAATATGAATGGCTCCCAAACTGGTGCTCGGTGTGTGGAAACCTTGGTCACATGTACAAAGAGTATGGCAATGAGATTCACCCCTTCCCCCGCGGCCCCTTGTCTTTAAGGATATGTGAGCAACCTGGTTAAGTGGAGTTAGACATGGCCCTGGATGTGGTAGGGGTCGTGGTCAAATTAGATGGTTGTTTTAGTTCGGGTGAAGTACATTGTAGGTCCCTGAACTGTTTTATGGGTGTCATGTAAGTCCTCAAATATGAAAATCGTCATCTAAATTCTCGAAGTGTAGTAAGTGTGTCATTCAAGTCTAAAAACTGTCCGACCCTGCCTAACCGGCCAACTGACGTCGTTGACCCGTGACACGTTAGACAAAGGGCCCTCAAGTTAACGGCCGGTGACAGAAATACGCAAATAAACTAAAATCATTATTTCAAAAAATGTTCGCGAATATGGGGAAAATGTTCGCAAGTAATGAAAAAAGTTCACAATTTTAGAAAAATCTTCACGAATGATGAATTTGAATAAAAGTTCGCGACGTTAAAAAAATGATTGCGAATGATAAATTTTAAAAGAAAATAAGATATCTTCACGAACGATAATTTTGGGAATATGTTCGCGAACAACAGAAAATGTTCACGAATATGGAATAAATGTTCGCAACTTTAAAAGAGTATTCACGAAAGATATATTTTAAAATATGTTCACGGACCATGAATATTGTTAGCGAATGTTGAAAAATGTTCATGAGTAAAAAAATGTTCACGAGTGATGAATTTGAAAAAAACATTTGCGTCCGATGAATATGGAAAAAAATACTCACGACTTAAGAAAAATATCTGCGAACGATAAATTTAAAAAGAAAGAAAATAAGTTCACAAACCACCAATACTGTTTGTGAACGATAAATTTGAAAATATGTTCGTGAACTCCAAAAATTGTTCGTGAATATGGAAAAAATCACGAACAATGTATTTGAACTTGTTTTTTTGCACAAATTTCATAAATGATCATTTTTCAAACATTAGAGATTTTTAGAAAGTTGTGAATTTTAAAATATTCACGATTTAAAAAAATTGTGGTGAAGAAAATATTTATGAACTCTAAAATATGTTTATAAATGTACAAAAAAATCGTTAATATAAATGTTCATGGTTTCAAAAATGTTCAGAACTTCAAAATTATGTTCACGACCACAAATATTTGTGGTTCATGAACAAATTTTCAAATTTATCATTCGCGAACATTTCTTAAAGTTGTGAACATGTTTTCAATATTCGGGAACATTTTTTGAAACCATGAATTTGAATCTATTTGGAGTGAAGTGCATTTATCATTCCCTAGAATTTATTTGATTTTTTTTGCATATTTTCACCACCGGCCGTTACCTTGCAGGGGCCAATGTCCGACGTGTCATGGGTCAACTGCGTCAGCTGTCCGGTCATGTGTGGTCGGACAAATTTTGATTCTGAATAACACACTTACTGCACTTCGAAAACCTGGATGCCAATTTTCATAGTTTGAGGATCTACATAATGCCCCTAAAATAGTTTAAGGACCTACAATGCACTTCACTCTTTTAGTTCCGATGGCATATATATGAAATTTCAATTCTATATCTACGTTGTTGTTTTATTTAAAAAGGATGGTCAATTTTCTGTGCGTGCGTGAGATGGGCCTTTTTTTTGCCCTATTTAAATTGCCATTAAACCTATTAAACTACGCGTGAAGGGCGGCCAACCAGCTATGCCACATGACACAAGCTGGTTGGCCGCGGCAAGAATTTTTTTAGAATTTTTTTAGATGAAGGTGTATATTGTATTTTAAATGTATTTTTTTCTTTTTAGATGAAAGTGAGGGTCGCTGTTATTTTTTAAATAGAGGGTTATGCAAAGTAGCATTCACTGGGAGGCTGCGGTGGTAATTTTTTCCCTTTTTCCCTTTTACTTTTTTAGATGAAGATGAGGATTTTTTTTTCTAAGATGTTCTTTTAGATGGAGATGAAGACTCTATGTATTTTTTTAAAATGGAAACGTGCGTACAACTTTCTCTCAAGCGGTGTCACAAGGGTGACGCCTCAACCACTAGTTTGATGAAAAAAGGAGAGACTAGAGTGCAATACCAAATCTCCAGGGACGCGTCACTAGCCACTGCCGGGGCTGTAGTGTTTCCAATAGTAATGTGTTCGCTGTCTTTCATCTTATAGCCAATGAGTTAAAAAAAGTCTGATGTGGCTGCGATCGTACGACAAGATTCGTGCACACCAATCTGACGGGAGAGAGTGCGTTCGCGGGGACTGGCCTCCTGGCGAACGGTGGCGAGTTACATTTCTGTTTTGTTTCTGCTGGTGGAGACACTCCTCCAAGTGCTATCGCGTTTGTGTTCTTCTCAGATTCCTTTGCATTTCTTAGGGCCAGTTTGTTTCTAGCTTATAGCTTATTGTCAAAATAAGCCAAAAGTGCAAAAGAAATCATTTTATAGAAAATCAGCTCAACTTATCCTTCACAATGCAAAAAAGCTAGAGGAGGGGTGCTTCTCGCTATTGTTTGAGCATACTAATAATCATGCACGTGCGAATGCACGTATCTAAATAAAATTGATCACACTGATATAAATTTTAAACAATAATTTTAAGAACATCACTAAATAAATGTGTCTTTTATTCAAAATTGATGCTTCACTGTAACGCCCCAGATGTAATTTTCCCCATTTGTACTCCAACTCTTGCCGTTTCCGGTGTCAAGTTATATTTATGTCTCGGGTTCGGGTCCTTGTCTCCGTGTGTTGTTTTCGTTTTCATGCACCTCATACTATGTCATCACGTGCATTGCATTTGCATACATGTTCATCTCATGCATTCGATCATTTTCCCCGTTGTCCGTTTTGCATTCCGGCGCTTCGTTCCCCTCCGGTGGTCATTTCTAGCTTTCTTTCGTGTGTGGGGATTAAACATTTCCGGATTGGACCAAGACTTGCCAAGCGGCCTTGGTTTACTACCGGTAGACCGCCTGTCAAGTTTCGTATCATTTGGACTTCGTTTGATGCTCCAACGGTTAACCGAGGGACCGAAAAGGCCTCGTGTATGTTGCAGCCCAACACCCCCCAAATTTGGCCCAAAACCCACCAAACTCTGCTCCATCGTCTCGGTCGTTCGATCACGATCGTGTGGGCGAAAACCGCACCTCATTTGGACTCTCCTAGCTCCCTCTATGCCTATATATACACCCCTCCGTTTTCGGATCTCTCCCTCTCCCCGAAACCCTAAAAAAAATCATCCCCGCCAGATCCGCGCCGACGGACGTGTCCGCCCCGGCCGGACAACGTCCGCCGCCGCCCGCCTCAGCCAGCCGGGTCGCGCCACGTGGCAGGACCACATCGCCGCGG
>NC_041392.1:711141602-711160887 GCF_002162155.2 Triticum dicoccoides
GCCCAGGAGCATCGGCGCCGGCCGCCGCCGCCCTCGCCGGGCGCGGGCCGCATCCACCGCCGCCGGGCGCCGCCACCGGCCTCCCCCGGCGTCGCCCCGGCCTCTCCCCGCCGCCTCGCCGGCCTCCCCTCCTCCACCGGCTCCGGCGACGAGCTCCGCCGCCGGCGCCGCCTCGGCTTCCGCGCCGCGATCCCGATCTGGATCCGGTCGCGTGAACAGTAAACCCTAACCCCGATTTTTTTTGCTAAGTCCTGAAAATTTTTGATCCATGTTGCTCAGTTCGAGGTCCCGTAACTTTGCAACCGTAGCTCCGTTTTGGGCGTATGATATATCAAAATCTTCGCCTCGACATGTACATCATTTCATTCCATTGCATCATTTGCAGTTGTGGTCATCTTGATATCCAAAATGCTGTTAGAAGGAGGCTTCGTGAGTTAGATTGCAGATCCGTTAGTTCATCATGCACTTTTGTCATTTTTGCTATATTTAATTCGTGCATGATATGCCTGTGCCCCTTTGGGATGAATTGTTAAGCATTTTGTCTTATTTCCAGAGGTGTCACCCATGCATTTTTAGGATGTGTGTGTTGTCTTGTGCAAGCTTGCGAAGAGAGGTACCTGAGAATACAGATTTCAGGGACTTAGTGATTTTCACTAAGTCTGGGATATTTTAGTTCATGATGCCATATGTCCAGCTTGTTTCCTAGTGATCCGTGCCTCTTTTGAGGATGATCAGTAAGGGAGTTTTGATATTTAAGTTATGCTCTTTCCATCCATGTCTTTGTTCGCATATGTGGAGTGCTCTAGGTTGACTCAAACGAGCTCAACTTTTGCTTCGTTGTTAATCTGAGCAGATCGTCAACTTGTTTGCGATTTTGCCGATGCTACCGTTAGTGTTCCATGCATGCTATGCCTTTGTTCTTGCCATGTGTAGCTAGCACTTTGTGCCTTCTTGCTGGTTATATGCTTTCCTTGCCATGACTTGCACCGTAGCGAGTGCATCGAGCTTGTTTACACGCCTTCGTGAGTTAAATTTCAGCATGTCTCAGTTTTCACTGTCTGAAAACTGATTGTGTTCGAGCGATGTTCGTGAGCTCGGTAGAGTATTTTGTGAACCCTTTTGGCCCCAGGTCACTTTGGGTGTTTTGTTAAGCTTGATGAGTAGCTCCATGCCATGTTCTTACTTGTCATGTTCAGGTTTTCTATCATGTTGTTTTGCTGCTCCGAAGAGAGCATCGTGATCTGAAATTTCAGACTAGTGTTAATTTCACTAAGTCTGAAATCTGTTTTGCATTTGCGTTTTAGCCATGCTTGTTTGAACCTCTTAATGGATGAATTTGCCTATGGCTCAGTGCTAGTGTTTGTTCAACCATCTTCTGTACATTACTGCCATGTATTTTGTTTTCGTGTTTGGTGGATGTAGCATGCTCATTTCGTTGCATTTAGATGCCTACTTGCTGTAAATCGCAGACCGGTGTCATATCTTAAAACGCTTGCCATTTCCAAACCGTAACTCCGATTCCAATGATCTTTATATCGTTTTCAATCGATTTCATCCCCTCTATCCAGTGGCACACTTGGTTTTCCAAGTTGAGGCCAGGTTTATGCATTTCCTGTCATATCTTGCATTTTGCATCCCGCATCGCATCCCGCATAGCATATCGTCATTTCATCATATTGCTTGGTCTTGCCCGTGGTTGATTGTATCCTTGTTGCTTGTTTGTATTGTTGGGTAGAGCCGGGAGACGAGTTCGCTACCGAGGAGCCCGTTGAGTTTGCTTGTGAGGATCCAGTCAACTCTGACAACTGTGCAGGCAAGATGATCATACCCTCGAAATCACTACTATCTTTGCTATGCTAGATTGCTCGCTCTTTTGCTTTGCCACTGCTACGATGCCTACCTTTTGCTTGTCAGCCTCCCAATTGCCATGTTGAACCTCTAACCCACCATTGTCCTAGCAAACCGTTGATTGGCTATGTTACCGCTTTGCTCAGCCCTTCTTATAGCGTTGTTAGTTGCAGGTGAAGATTGGAGCCGTTCCTTGTTGGAACATTTATATTCTTGTTGGGATATCATTATATTGCTATGTTATCTTAATGCATCTATATACTTGGTAAAGGGTGGAAGGCTCGGCCTCTCGCCTAGTGTTTTGTTCCACTCTTGCCGCCCTAGTTTCCGTCATACCGGTGTTATGTTCCCGGATTGTGCGTCCCTTACGCGGTTGGGCTATAATGGGAACCCCTTGATAGTTCGCCTTGATTAAAGCTTTTCCAGCAATGCCCAACATTGGTTTTACCATTTGCCACCTAGCCTCTTTTTCCCTTGGGTTTCCGGAGCCCGAGGGTCATCTTATTTTAGCCCCCACGGGCCAGTGCTCCTCTGAGTGTTGGTCCGAACTAGAGCCCTGTGCAGCGCCACCTCGGGGAAACTCAAGGTTTGGTTTTAGTTGTACGGATTGCTCATCTGAGTGTGCCCTGAGAAAGAGATATGTGCAGCTCCTATCGGGATTTGTCGGCACATTCGGGCGGTGTTGCTGGACTTGTTTTAACCTGTCGAATCATCTTGTTGTACCGAGATACCGAGTCTGATCGGTGTGTCTTGGGTGGAGGTCTATTCCTTCGTTGACCGTGAGAGCTTGTTATGGGCTAAGTTGGGACCCCCCTGCAGGGATTGATCTTTCGAAAGTCGTGCCCGCGGTTATGGGCAGATGGGAATTTGTTAACGTCCGGTTGTAGATCACTTGAACTAAACTTAATTAAAATGAATCAACCGTGTGTGTTACCGTGATGGCCCCTTCTCGGCAGAGTCTGGGAAGTGGACACGGTGTTGGAGTTATGCTTGCGCAGGATGTTCCTTTAGCTTCTCGCTCGTGCTTCGCCTTCTCTTCTCGCTCTCTTTTGCGTATATGTTAGCCACCACATATGCTAGTCGCTTGCTGCCGCTCCACATATATTTGCCTTATCCATTCTCATGAGCTTAAATAGTCTTGATCGCGTGGGTGTGAGATTGCTGAGTCCCTGTGGCTCACAGATACTACAACTCCAGATGCAGGTCCAGGTGATTCTGCTCCAGTTGACGATTACGAGCTCAAGTGGGAGTTCGACGAGGACTCTCAGCGATACTACGTGTCCTTTCCAGATGATCAGTAGTGGTGCCTAGTTGGGGTTATCGATTCAGGACCTTGTCGCATGTTGGGGGTCTTTTCTATTTTGGCACCGTAGTCGGGCCATGAGTGATTTGTTTGATGGATGTTATTTATGTACTCTGATGTGACGTGGCGAGTGTAAGCCAACTATGTTATCTCCCCCTTTTATTATATATTACATGGGATGTTGTAATGATTGCCTGACTTGCGACATTGCTTTCAATGCGGTTATGCCTCTAAGTCGTGCCTCGACACGTGGGAGCTATAGCCGCATCGAGGGCGTTACAAGTTGGTATTCAGAGCCATCCCCGACCTTAGGAGCCCCATTGCTTGATCGTTTTTAGCAGCCGAGTTGTGTCTAGAAAAATTGTTTTGAGTCCTTAGGAATTATATATCGGAGAGCTTAGGAATTCTTTTACTTCCCAGTCTCCTCATCGCTCTGGTAAGGCATCCTGACATAGAGTTTTGACTCTTCTCTTCTCAAATTTCACTAAATTTTTTTTTAGGATCACGCGAGTATCTTGGTTTTGTTCCGATGGTTTTGTGACGAGAACATTGTTCTTGGTGCCTCCTGTCTTTAGGGGTTGTGGCAGTGTCCCGGGGAGTTGAGCTCCAAGGTGTTGTCGTCACAATTTTATCGTTGCAATTCTGGTATACTTGAGATATGTTCGCCGACATCGAAAATCTCTTTTATGCAGTTCGTTGGTGAGATAACCTCGACGCCACCCAGTACTGGGGCAGGAGTTCGGGAGTATCGCCATAACTTGTATAACGGATGCTTTTCGAAGGTTGAGGTAGATGGTTTCCGAAGTTTTCCTGGTTATGTGTTGAAGGATGGATACAGCTGGATGTAGGATTTGCTAGTTTGGGTGAGATATTGTGCTTCCCCTGTATCCCCAACACCTGATTGCATAACCGGAAAGGTTCGGGAGTTTCATAGGTGGGAATTCTAGTAGCTCTAGTTCTTCTTCCACGGATATTGGTTTGAGATTGGGATTTCTTACCGATTATTCGTTCTTGATCCGTACCTTGTTGAATTATTTCTCTTCCTTAATTCTTCGTGGCTTCTCAATTTATGGATATGTGACCATTTGAAGAGGAATGCATTCGTTCATTTTGTTCGGATGTGAAGACTATATGTTGCAATTTTCATTCCGTTGGATTCAGCTTCTATATTGTTGTCTACCAGTGTGCTAATGGTGGTCAACCTGTTCAGGATGGCTCCTCCAACACGCACGACTCCGAATCCTGATCCGCCTCCACCTCCGCCTCCTCCGGAAGCATGGCAAGCTGTGATGGCCGCTACTAATGCAAACACACAGTTGATCATGCAAATTCTCCAAGAGCGCAATCAAGGCAGTCAAGGGAATCAAGGCCATAATCAGCACCACTTTGCTACTCTGAACCAGTTCCTTGCTAATGGCCCAAAGACGTTCAGCGGTTGTGTTGAGGCTACCGATGCTGACGATTGGCTAGTGGATCTGGGCAAGCATTTTGAATGTAGCAACGTCAGGCCTGAAGATTTCGTCAAGTTCGCTTCTTTCCAGCTCAAAGATCAGGCTGCAGAGTGGTTCCAGCAGTACAAGGATTCCAGAGCTGGACGTGTTATCACTTGGGACGATTTCCGTCAAGATTTCCGCGCTCATCACATTCCTCAAAGTGTGGTTGAGAGTAAGCGTCAGGAATTCCGCAATCTGAAGCAAGGCACCTTGTCTGTCTATGACTACAACAAGTTGTTCCAGAAGCTCGCCCGTTTTGCCAAGCAGGATGTTCCTGATGAGAAGAGCATGATCTATCAGTTCAGGGGTGGTCTTCGTGAAGAAATTCAGCTCGCTCTTGTTCTCTTTGAGCCGTTGAGATACGATGAGTTCTACAACATGGCACTGAAGCAAGAGGCTGCTCAGATAAGGTGTGATGCTTCCAGGAAGCGTGCCAGAGATGTTACTCCGTCTTCCTCTACTCAAGTGGTCAAGCAGCAGAAGTTCTGGCTTCCTCCTCCTCCGTTCCGTCAGCCGTATCAGCAGAAGAGCAAAGGTGGCAGTGGTTTCTCCCACCCACCCAACCCAGGCTTTCAGAACAAGTCTTCATCTCAAGCTCCAAGATCGAGTGCTCCGTATCACCGTCCGCTTTCAGAGGTCACGTGCAACAAGTGCCAACAGAAGGGTCACTATGCCAACAAGTGTACCAACCAGAGGCGTCTTCCTCCTCCTCCTCCTGTCAGATCGGCAAGTACAGCTGTGGTCAAGCACAATCCCAAGCACGCCAAGGTCAATATGGTGAATGCAGCTCAGGCAGAGGATTCTTCAGATGTGATCATGGGTAACCTTCCTGTTAATGATATTCCTGCAAAAGTTCTTTTTGACACTGGTGCATCGCATTGTTTCATCTCGAGACCTTTTGCTTCCAAGCATGATTTTGTTACTCAAATGTTGCCGAGACCGTTGTCTATTGACTCTCTGGCCAGCCTCTTGACATCTCGAGTGTGTGTTCCGGATGTTACAATCACTTTGGGCGACTGCAAGTTTCTCTCTTCTCCGGTGGTTCTTGGCAACTCCGATATCGATCTTATTCTCGGGATGGACTGGCTCTCTAAGCATAAAGCTCAGCTTGATTGTGCAGCCAGGCAGATTCAATTGACTCATTCGTCTGAGGATGTAATTGTTTTTGCTGCTCGGGATAATACCATCCGGTTGTTTTCTCTCAATGAGAAGGGTGAATTGGATGCTATTTCGCAGATTCCTGTCGTTTGCGAATATCAAGACGTCTTTCCAGAAGAACTTCCAGGGATGCCTCCAAACCGGCCGGTTGAATTTGTTATTGAACTTGAGCCCGGTACGGAACCTGTGTGCAAACGTCCCTACAAGCTCGGCCCCGAAGAGTTGAAGGAGTTGAAGAAACAACTCGATGAGCAAGAAAGATTGGGTCTCATTCGGCCTAGTACTTCTCCGTGGGGTTGTGGTGTTCTTTTTGTGAAGAAGAAGGATGGATCGAGTCGACTTTGTGTTGATTACCGTCCAGTAAACAAGAAGACCATCAAGAACAAATACCCACTTCCCAACATCAATGAGCTGTTCGAACAACTCAAGGGTGCTCAAGTATTCTCCAAGCTTGATCTCCGTATGGGCTATCATCAGATTCGTATTCATGAGCAAGATATTCCCAAGACGGCGTTCAGGACAAGCTTTGGTTCATATGAATACACCGTCATGTCTTTTGGCCTCGCCAACGCTCCTCCGACGTTCTCTCGCATGATGAACTTCATCTTCAACCCCTACACCAATGAATTCGTTTTGGTCTATCTCGACGACATTCTGGTTTTCTCGAAGAACAAGGAAGATCATGCCAAGCACTTGCGTTTGGTTCTTGACAAGCTCAGGGAACATCAGTTCTACGCCAAGTTCTCCAAGTGTGAATTTTGGCTCGATGAGGTTCTTTATCTTGGTCATATCATCTCTGCCAAGGGCATTTCCATGAATCCTGAGAAGGTGTCCGCAATTGTGAATTGGGAACCTCCTCAGAACGTGAAGCAACTCCGCAGTTTCCTCGGTCTCGCAAGCTATTGCAGAAGATTCGTTGAAAACTTTTCTAAGATCGCCAAGCCTCTCTCAAATCTTCTTCAGAAGCACGTCAAGTACGTTTGGTCTCCGGAGTGTGATATTGCTTTCAACACTTTGAAAGAGAAATTGGTCACTGCTCCAGTTCTGACTCCGCCTGATGAAACCAAGCCGTACGAGGCCTTTTGTGATGCCTCTCTCCAAGGTCTCGGTGCTGTACTGATGCAAGAGAAGAAAGTTGTTGCTTATACCTCTCGCCAGTTGAAACCTAATGAGAAGAACTACCCCACTCATGATCTCGAGTTGGCGGCAGTTGTGCATGCTTTGTTGACTTGGAGACATCTTCTATTGGGAAGGAAAGTGGATATTTTCACTGATCACAAGAGTCTCAAGTACATCTTCACTCAGCCTAATCTCAACCTCAGGCAGACTCGATGGGTCGAAATGATTCAAGAGTACAATCCGAGTATCGAGTATACTCCAGGCAAGGCTAATGTGATTGCTGACGCTTTGAGCAGAAAAGCATATTGCAACAGTCTGATTCTCAAGCCTTATCAACCCGAGCTTTGTGAAGCTTTCCGCAAACTTAATCTGCAAGTTGTTCCTCAAGGTTTCCTCGCCAACCTTCAAGTCTCTCCTACCTTAGAAGACCAGATTCGCCAAGCCCAACTTCTTGATGCTATGGTGAAGAAGGTGAAGATTGGTATTGCAAAGAGTCAGTCCAAGTACAAGTGCTACCGACTTGATGACAAGGACACTCTCTTCTTCGAGGATCGAATTGTTGTGCCCAAAGGTGAACTTCGTAAGGTGATCATGAACGAGGCTCACAATTCTCTCCTCTCCATCCACCCTGGGAGTACGAAGATGTATCAGGACCTCAAGCAAGCTTATTGGTGGACTCGAATGAAGCGCGAGATCGCTCAATTCGTGAATGAATGTGATGTCTGCAGAAGAGTGAAGGCAGAACACCAAAGGCCAGCTGGTCTCCTCCAACCTCTTGTCATTCCAGAATGGAAGTTTGACCACATTGAAATGGACTTCGTGACTGGGTTTCCAAAGTCCAAGCATGGCAATGATGCTATATTCGTCGTTATCGACAAGCTCACCAAAGTGGCTCATTTTCTGCCTATCAAAGAGTCGATCACTGCAGCTCAATTGGCGGAACTATATACCTCTCGCATTGTCTCTCTGCACGGTATTCCTCAAGTGATATCTTCAGACCGTGGCAGCATCTTTACCTCCAAGTTTTGGGATTCTTTTCAGAAGGCCATGGGCACCAACATCCGCTTCAGCACAGCTTTCCATCCTCAAACGAGCGGTCAAGTCGAGTGTGTCAATCAGATTCTTGAAGATATGCTCAGGGCTTGTGTGATCTCCTTCGGCATGAAGTGGGAGGATTGTCTTCCTTATGCTGAATTCTCATACAACAACAGCTTTCAAGCAAGTTCGGGCAAGGCCCCCTTTGAAATTCTATATGGCAGGAAGTGCCGTACCCCTCTCAACTGGTCTGAAACCGGTGAACGTCAGCTGCTGGGTAATGACTTAATCACAGAGGCAGAAGAAATGTGCAAAGTTATTCGTGATAGCCTCAAAGCAGCCCAGTCCCGCCTGAAGAGCTACTATGATAGTAAGCACCGTGATCTGGCTTTCGAGATCGGAGATCATGTTTACCTCCGCGTCTCCCCCATGAAAGGAACTCGTCGCTTCGGTATCAAAGGGAAGCTTGCCCCTAGATACGTGGGACCTTTCAAGATTGTCAGCAAGAGAGGCGACCTCGCCTATCAACTCGAGCTTCCTTCAAACTTTGCAAATGTTCATGATGTGTTCCATGTCTCTCAGCTTCGTAAGTGCTTCAAGACTCCTGACCGCACCGTCAACTTCGAGGACATTGAGCTCCAAGAAGATCTCTCTTATCGTGAGCACCCAGTTGCTATTCTTGAAGAGACTGAACGCAAGACTCGCAACAAGTCAATCAAATTTCTCAAAGTTAAGTGGTCTCACCATTCCGACCGTGAAGCTACCTGGGAACGCGAGGATCACCTCCGTTCTGAGTACCCGGAGTTCTTTCAGTCCTAGATCTCGGGACGAGATCTTTTCGTAGTGGTGGAGTGTTGTAACGCCCCAGATGTAACTTTCCCCATTTGTACTCCAACTCTTGCCGTTTCCGGTGTCAAGTTATATTTATGTCTCGGGTTCGGGTCCTTGTCTCCGTGTGTTGTTTTCGTTTTCATGCACCTCATACCATGTCATCACGTGCATTGCATTTGCATACATGTTCATCTCATGCATTCGATCATTTTCCCCGTTGTCTGTTTTGCATTCCGGCGCTTCGTTCCCCTCCGGTGGTCATTTCTAGCTTTCTTTCGTGTGTGGGGATTAAACATTTCCGGATTGGACCGAGACTTGCCAAGCGGCCTTGGTTTACTACCGGTAGACCGCCTGTCAAGTTTCGTATCATTTGGACTTCGTTTGATGCTCCAACGGTTAACCGAGGGACCGAAAAGGCCTCGTGTGTGTTGCAGCCCAACACCCCCCAAATTTGGCCCAAAACCCACCAAACTCTGCTCCATCGTCTCGGTCGTTCGATCACGATCGTGTGGGCGAAAACCGCACCTCATTTGGACTCTCCTAGCTCCCTCTATGCCTATATATACACCCCTCCGTTTTCGGATCTCTCCCTCTCCCCGAAACCCTAAAAAAAATCATCCCCGCCAGATCCGCGCCGACGGACGTGTCCGCCCCGGCCGGACAACGTCCGCCGCCGCCCGCCTCAGCCAGCCGGGTCGCGCCACGTGGCAGGACCACATCGCCGCGGCCGCCGGCCCGCAGGCCCACGCGGGGCCCTCCGAGCCCGCGTCGCCCCGCCGCCGCCCTCGCGTCGCCTCGCCGCCTCTTCCCCGCGGCCGGCCGCCGCCGCCTCCGCGCCGCCGCCCGCGGCTCCCTCGCCGCCCGGGAGCATCGGCGCCGGCCGCCGCCGCCCTCGCCGGGCGCGGGCCGCGTCCACCGCCGCCGGGCGCCGCCACCGGCCTCCCCCGGCGTCGCCCCGGCCTCTCCCCGCCGCCTCGCCGGCCTCCCCTCCTCCGGCGAGCTCGAGCTCCGCCGCCGGCGCCGCCTCGGCTTCCGCGCCGCGATCCCGATCTGGATCCGGTCGCGTGAACAGTAAACCCTAACCCCGATTTTTTTTGCTAAGTCCTGAAATTTTGATCCATGTTGCTCTATTCGAGGTCCCGTAACTTTGCAACCGTAGCTCCGTTTTGGGAGTATGATATATCAAAATCTTCGCCTTGACATGTACATCATTTCATTCCATTGCATCATTTGCATTTGAGGTCATCTTGATATCCAAAATACTGTTAGAAGGAGGCTTCGTGAGTTAGATTGCAGATCCGTTAGTTCATCATGCACTTTTGTCATTTTTGCTATATTTAATTCGTGCATGATATGCCTGTGCCCCTTTGGGATGAATTGTTAAGCATTTTGTCTTCTTTCCAGAGGTGTCACCCATGCATTTTTAGGATGTGTGTGTTGTCTTGTGCAAGCTTGCGAAGAGAGGTACCTGAGAATGCAGATTTCAGGGACTTAGTGATTTTCACTAAGTCTGGGATATTTTAGTTCATGATGCCACATGTCCAGCTTGTTTCCTAGTGATCCGTGCCTCTTTTGAGGATGATCAGTAAGGGTGTTTTGATATTTATGTTATGCTCTTTCCATCCGTGTCTTTGTTTGCATATGTGGAGTGCTCTAGGTTGACTCAATCGAGCTCAACTTTTGCTTCGTTGTTAATCTGGGCAGATCGTCAACTTGTTTGCGATTTTGCCGATGCTACCGTTAGTGTTCCATGCATGCTATGCCTTTGTTCTTGCCATGTGTAGCTAGCACTTTGTGCCTTCTTGCTGGTTATATGCTTTCCTTGCCATGACTTGCACCGTAGCGAGTGCATCGAGCTCGTTTACATGCCTTCGTGAGTTAAATTTCAGCATGTCTCAGTTTTCACTAAGTCTGAAAACTGATTGTGTTCGAGCGATGTTCGTGAGCTCGGTAGAGTATTTTGTGAACCCTTTTGGCCCCAGGTCACTTTGGGTGTTTTGTTAAGCTTGATGAGTAGCTCCATGCCATGTTCTTACTTGTCATGTTCAGGTTTTCTATCATGTTGTTTTGCTGCTCCGAAGAGAGCATCGTGATCTGAAATTTCAGACTAGTGTTGATTTCACTAAGTCTGAAATCTGTTTTGCATTTGCGTTTTAGCCATGCTTGTTTGAACCTCTTAATGGATGAATTTGCCTATGGCTCAGTGCTAGTGTTTTGTCAACCATCTTGTGTACATCACTGCCATGTATTTTGTTTTCATGTTTGGTGGCTGTAGCATGTTCATTTCGTTGCATTTAGATGCCTACTTGCTGTAAATCGCAGACCGGTGTCATATCTTAAAACGCTTGCCATTTCCAAACCGTAGCTCCGATTCCAATGATCTTTATATCGTTTTCAAGCGATTTCATCCCCTCTATCCAGTGGCACACTTGGTTTTCCAAGTTGATGCCAGGTTCATGCATTTCCTGTCATATCTTGCATTTTGCATCCCGCATCGCATCCCGCATAGCATATCGTCATTTCATCTTATTGCTTGGTCTTGCCCGTGGTTGATTGTATCCTTGTTGCTTGTTTGTCTTGTTGGGTAGAGCCGGGAGACGAGTTCGCTACCGAGGAGCCCGTTGAGTTTGCTTGTGAGGATCCAGTCAACTCTGACAACTGTGCAGGCAAGATGATCATACCCTCGAAATCACTACTATCTTTGCTATGCTAGTTTGCTCGCTCTTTTGCTTTGCCACTGCTACGATGCCTACCTTTTGCTTGTCAGCCTCCCAATTGCCATGTTGGACCTCTAACCCACCATTGTCCTAGCAAACCATTGATTGGCTATGTTACCGCTTTGCTCAGCCCTTCTTATAGCGTTGTTAGTTGCAGGTGAAGATTGGAGCCGTTCCTTGTTGGAACATTTATATTCTTGTTGGGATATCATTATATTGCTATGTTATCTTAATGCATCTATATACTTGGCAAAGGGTGGAAGGCTCGGCCTCTCGCCTAGTGTTTTGTTCCACTCTTGCCGCCCTAGTTTCCGTCATATCGGTGTTATGTTCCCGGATTGTGCGTCCCTTACGCGGTTGGGCTATAATGGGAACCCCTTGATAGTTCGCCTTGATTAAAGCTTTTCCAGCAATGCCCAACATTGGTTTTACCATTTGCCACCTAGCCCCTTTTCCCTTGGGTTTCCGGAGCCCGAGGGTCATCTTATTCTAGCCCCCCACGGGCCAGTGCTCCTCTGAGTGTTGGTCCGAACTAGAGCCCTGTGCAGCGCCACCTCGGGGAAACTCAAGGTTTGGTTTTAGTTGTACGGATTGCTCATCTGAGTGTGCCCTGAGAAAGAGATATGTGCAGCTCCTATCGGGATTTGTCGGCACATTCGGGCGGTGTTGCTGGACTTGTTTTAACCTGTCGAATCATCTTGTTGTACCGAGATACCGAGTCTGATCGGTGTGTCTTGGGTGGAGGTCTATTCCTTCGTTGACCGTGAGAGCTTGTTATGGGCTAAGTTGGGACCCCCCTGCAGGGATTGATCTTTCGAAAGCCGTGCCCGCGGTTATGGGCAGATGGGAATTTGTTAACGTCCGGTTGTAGATCACTTGAACTAAACTTAATTAAAATGAATCAACCGTGTGTGTTACCGTGATGGCCCCTTCTCGGCGGAGTCCGGGAAGTGGACACGGTGTTGGAGTTATGCTTGCGCAGGATGTTCCTTTAGCTTCTCGCTCGTGCTTCGCCTTCTCTTCTCGCTCTCTTTTGCGTATATGTTAGCCACCACATATGCTAGTCGCTTGCTGCAGCTCCACATATATTTGCCTTATCCATTCCCATGAGCTTAAATAGTCTTGATCGCGTGGGTGTGAGATTGCTGAGTCCCTGTGGCTCACAGATACTACAACTCCAGATGCAGGTCCAGGTGATTCTGCTCCAGTTGACGATTACGAGCTCAAGTGGGAGTTCGACGAGGACTCTCAGCGATACTACGTGTCCTTTCCAGATGATCAGTAGTGGTGCCTAGTTGGGGTTATCGATTCAGGACCGTGTCGCATGTTGGGGGTCTTTTCTATTTTGGCACCGTAGTCGGGCCATGAGTGATTTGTTTGATGGATGTTATTTATGTACTCTGATGTGACGTGGCGAGTGTAAGCCAACTATGTTATCTCCCCCTTTTATTATATATTACATGGGATGTTGTAATGATTGCCTGACTTGCGACATTGCTTTCAATGCGGTTATGCCTCTAAGTCGTGCCTCGACACGTGGGAGCTATAGCCGCATCGAGGGCGTTACATTCACCCTAGAAACGCAAAGCAGATAACATTCCAATCATCATCTACTTGTGAGCCACATATCGATCAATGTTGTGTGGCCTCCTCGTTGAAGAAATCATCGACCACATGATCTTCACTCTCCTTCAGCCAGAGTCGTTGGGCCAAACTAAATATTCACTGGACCCTCCGGCCTTCTGGTTCCAACTCATGAGTCAACTATGAAATGAATGACCCAACTCTCTGTTCATGGAAACTTTTCTTGTGGCTGCATAGAGGCTCTAGAAAGAGAGGAACAATAACCACTTCAGATTCGTGGCACCACATATTACCATCTGGACGAACAAATTCAAGGACCACTTCTCTCTACTTGTATTAATATTTCCAGATTTTAGAAAATAAGGAATTCTACTACTATAGAGATCTTAGTTGGAGATAACACCATTCAAATATATTCACACAGATTTTTTGTCACGGGAATATATTCACACTGTTCACAGCAAGCATCAGTAACGAACTCTTTATATTAACATTTCAAATGACTTACACAACTTCCACTATACATAGGTAAATGAAATGGGTGTATGCCTACATGATTGGCTTACAATTCATGACTCGATTCCATTGTTTGATGCTCCATCTAGCTCTAACTCTGATGTGAGTGGACACTATTTTACAGGAATGCTCACTGGATTTGAAAAGGACAATGTTTATAATAGAGGATGAAATAGTTACATGTCAATCTCAATACAGTACTACGAAGAAAGGCAAGGATACCATCAGTAGCGTAGTACAC
Organism: Triticum dicoccoides; assembly: GCF_002162155.2. Lineage (NCBI taxonomy): Eukaryota > Viridiplantae > Streptophyta > Magnoliopsida > Poales > Poaceae > Triticum > Triticum dicoccoides. Next base: position 711,155,448 of record NC_041392.1, read on the forward strand.
CTGAGAGCTATCACCCGCCTTGCGACCAATAGATATAAAATATCAAAAAATGCTAAAAAATAACATTATGCCATCTTTTTTGAAAAAGATAAATTCCATGCTGTATGTACCAATAGCTCGCTATTGAGTAGGTGTACATCTTAGAGACCATATTCTTTTTTATCCTATCACAACCCCATGACCTCTCACCCACACCATATTCTGCATGTTGTGGTAGCAAAACCAGTAATATTCTGCCGAGATATAAAACCATACATGAAAGAGATTTATTTTCACATACATGAATTCTTGCCCAAATACAAAAAAAAACAAGAATTGTGTATCCAACGCAAGTTTACCTAGAGCATATACAGAATGCCATGTTACTCTTAATAACATTTTAAATGCTTGATGATACATGGTAGTAAAAACATGTTTACAACAGAACAGAGGTTACCACAATGCCGTGTCAAGAGTTTTTTCCTCGGATGGCATCTATCAAGAGAAAAATACAGTATTTGAAAACACTTCATGGATAGAAGAGTAAGAAATATGGTTGCATGTAGGGCTGCTTACTTGCACCTAAGCTCTTGAAAACAAATAATGAACCCTTTGTTTCCATAGGTCAAAGACATATTCTAGCATATAAAAAACATGTCTAGAAACTTAACATTTTACCCCAGAGTGCTATAAATATTTTGTCGATTTTCATTTGGCATAAGCAAAAAGCTATGCAAAATTAATTTTGAAATTACTAATACAATACTCCCTCCGTCCGAAAAAGCTTGTCCTTCAAATGGATGTATCTAGCACCAAGTTAGTGCTAGATACATCCATTTGATAAACAAGCTTGGGACAAGTTTTTTCGGATGGAGGGAGTATTTTATATAGGTTGTGAACAAAGCATCATGATTGTACAGTCAAGTCGTACAAAGTATGGACCAAAATTATGCGGCATCAATGAATTCAAGATATAATTCCTCTCCTCTACCAGGCTGATAATTATTTATCTGCACAAGTATGATGCAGACCCATATAATGGATATGCAAATGTAAAAAGAAGTAGCTGCTAAGTCCACTATTTAGGGATAGAGCAACTGCCATCTCTAGAGTAAAATAAAACTGTAGGATCCTCATAAACGTCTCTCGGAACAGCAACATTTTTCTTCACTTCCTCCTCTCTTACCAGTACATTCTAAATATATGCAAGGGTAGAAAGAGATATAATTCAGCCCTGTTTACGCTGCTTCTAAAGGCATCTCTTCTTGTGTCATGCATTTTTCTCTTCCCTATCTTCTCTTCTTAATTGGCTGGACCATTAGGAGAAGCGATAATAAATATAATCGGAATGAAGAGAAGATCAAACAAATCAATTTGAAAGATTGGAAGGAGCAGAAGGAGGGATTTCACAATCTCACTAAATCACTGTCGAATTCATTAACAACATCTTGCGCTTCCGGGCAGCTATCATCCCATCCTTCATGCGAGAAAGAAGGCCATTAACCTACAGATAAGAAAAAGTATTGGTGGTGAAAGGAGAAGATTATATTTGTCCTTACAGCAAGATCAGGAAGCACACCTGAGATGTATTTGTTTCAGCAGTTCATGAACTGAATATAGCCTCGATCGGATTTCCTGATAGTCATAAAGACAATGATCCTGGGAATAAATGATGCAAAATCCAGGAGAGAAAACTTCTACAGAAATAAACATAGTACCTGCAAGACATCTTAAAGCAAACATGCCATGAAGTTGTAAGATGGGTAAGTAATATCTAAACGAAGATGAAAATTTGCTAAGTTGAATAACATATAGAGATATTGTACGATAGACTTTGCTGATCCTGAAATCACTATCACCAACCATAGTGACCCTGGAATGGGGTTCAGAGCTGTCTAGCCTAACATTACTGCTAATTCTGCTAATTGATTTGGAGAGGACTCATTTCTCGATTCCGTGTCTCTCCGTGTCCTCCTAATGTGGAGAGGACACACAAAGAGTTCCTATCAATTGATTTCTCCTTTCTTTATCGAAAAAATCAATTTATTTCTCCTGTCATGTCCACCATGTAACTCGGTGCTAATAAACAGTGAGTGTACCCTATAAATCGTGGTACGTACAAAACCATAACTTTCACTCAAAAAACAGTAGCATATACCCCCAGAATGACCAGCCAATTAGTCCGTGCACAACACACAATTGCCATCTTCTGTTTTCCATATTTCTTTGCACAAATAAATCTAGTGGCAGCATCAGCAATCCAACTGAAGCTCCCATGGAAGGTAAGCGGGCAATCCCATCACAAAATCTTCTAGTTTCCAGTTTGCAACATACACAGAATGACAGGATACACCAGCAGTCTACTAAAAACACAGGCATTAGAAAAGCAGGCAGTCAATTACATGTGCTGCGACAGTACGGGACCGTGTGGGAAAGAACTTCAGAGCTCACACTTGAGAACCTTCACCTACAGAAACTAAATACTTGATTCCATCGTGTTAGTGGCAGCAAGCAGCATGACAAAGTGACGTACATGAGGAAGAGGTTACCATAGTCCAAGTCAGGGATGCAGCCGTCGACCACATAGAGGAGGTTGATGATGAGGGCGAGGAGGAGCTTGCTGAAGCGAGACACTGGAATCTCGGTGATGCGGCCACGAGGCGGGCGAGGTCAGCTAGTCGTCCGGAGAGAGAGAGGATTGGAAGGCACGCCGCCGCCAACAAGGAGGGCTCGTGTTCGCCGCCGATCTCGCGCCTCCGCCGGCCGGCGAGTCCTGCCCGTTCGTCGCGCCTCGCTCCCTCTCCTCCTGCCGCCAAGGAGGAAGGCCGCGTCCGCCACCGATCTCGCATCTCCGTCGGCTGGTGAGTCGCGCCTCTCGCCCATCTCCTCCGAATCGATCGGCGGGGTTCCTCTCGCAGTCCGCTTCGAGGTTCCTCGCTTCTGGTGGCCAAGTAATCTAGGGGGCGTTGAGCGGAGACGCTGGTGATTGATTGCGTTGAGCGGAGCCGCCGATGATTGATTGCACTGATTGCGCTGCTTGTTTATCCGCTAGTTTTGGCGCGAGTAATCTAGGGGACGTTGAGATTATCTGGTTCTTCGTTTTTCGTGTTTTTATAGGGGTAGTAGATTACAACAAAAATGCTACTGGCAGGCCCGCAACGCCCACGCGCAAAAGAATTTCAGGCGAACAGCCCAATCCCCTTTCCTCACCCCTCGCTAGGTTTCCTCCACGCCGCCGCCGGTCCCTTGTGCGCAGCTCCCTCCGCCGGTCCCTCCTCCGCTGCTCCTCCCGTTGCCGTGACCCGCCCCCGCCCCCGCCCCGGTCTCCAGCAGCAGCAACAGGCCCGCCCGGCACTCTACTCCGGCGGACGCCGCCAAACTCTCTTCTCCAAAATTTCATCTCCCCCCTCCCGATCTAGCCAGACGGTCACGCGCACCGGCACGCCAGGGATGATGGAGCCCGCCTCCCGCAAGCGCCGCGCCTCGTCGCCTCCGCCGTCGGGCCCCGTCACGCTGCCGCCGCCCGGCTTCGTGGCGGACAGGGAGGAGGCGGCGGCCCGCGTGGAGCGGCTTCTCCGGTACCAGTTCAACAACCGCTCCCTGCTCGAGGAGGCGCTCACCCACCAGTCCTTCGCCGGTGGCGCCGCGGCCTCCTACCAGAGGCTCGAGTTCGTCGGGGACGCGGCGCTCGGCCTCGCCTTCTCCACCTTCCTCTACCTCACCAACCCCACCGTCGGCCCCGGCGCGCTCTCCACGCTCCGGGCCGCCAACATCTCCACCGAGAAGCTGGCCCGCGTCGCCGTGCGCCACGACCTCTACCCGCTGCTCCGACGCAACTGCCCTCGCCTCGATCTCTTGGTATGTGCCGCGTAAGCGTCCTGAGTTAGAAGCCATAGATCTGCGGGCTCTGTTTTTATATATATATATATGTTGTATTAAATCATCCACTTTTTACTGTCCGCTCGAGCGGTTCGATGGGCTTAATTTGAGTGTAAAACATAGAGCTAAACATCTACCTATAGCAGCTCACGCCACATCTTAGCTTTGATTTAGTGATGCAAGAATAAGTTTAGTACTGTATTTACCAATGCTGAAACTGGAATTGGTAAGTACTCCTGCCGCTCCATTCGGGTTCATAAGGCATAATGCATTTCAATTGTTAAGTGATTGATGTTATCTCTTGGAGATGTGGATATTAGATGAACTGTTTTTGGCTACCATTGTGATGTTACTGGGTACACCTTTCTGCAGGTAGGACAGTTTATCCAGTCAGTGAAACAAGAGTTAGAGGATGACCTTGGCACTACGCCCTATGGTGGCACTGTATTTAAGGCTCCCAAGGTGCTTGCTGATATAGTTGAGGCCATTGCCGCTGCTGTCTATGTGGATTGCAACTTCAATCTTGAGAAGCTCTGGAAGGTGTGTAATCCATCTTTCATGTTATTTCCCATTCATTAATATGTTGATCTGAGGTTTCCAGAATATAACTTAACTACTAATTCTAGTCATAATACGCTGATAAAAATCTATGTAATTTTCCATGAAGAATCGAATGATTTCATTTTGGTATGACCAATCCAAGATAGCTTTACCAATAATATTTGTGAAAGTTAAAAAAATGGACCTCTGCTCTCTAAAATGACATATTTGTTTACGGAGAGAGTAGTTCACTAGAATAATGGGTGGTGAATAATGATATCACTGTTAATTATGTAGGTAACAAGGTTCCTCTTTGAGCCCATTGTCACGGCAGAAACAATAGACGAGCAACCCGTGTCTACGTTGCATGAACTGTGCCAGAAACATGGGAAAGATATAAAATTCAAGACTTGGCAGAAGGGTGGAACTGCAGTTGTAAATGTATTTGTTGGTGGGGCACTTGTTGGGATGGGCTCCTCAGAGCAGATGGTAATCGCTAAGCTCAATGCCACAAGGGATGCATTAAGCAAGCTTCTTGGTGGAGGCAATCAGCAAGTGTTGACAACCAGAGTTGGCCATGGATCGGGGGTTGAGGTTGGAGAGCTTAGGGAATGCAAGCAGAAGCTTATTGAGCAGTGCAGCAGGAAGCATTGGCCAAAACCCATCTTTAAGTAAGATTCTTGACTACTCTGTTAGTTTTTAGTTTTATATATCCTGTTCACTAGTTGAACTTTTCCTGCAATGCTCCTCAGATGAGGCATCTCTTTCCCACACCTACACTACAATTGTTTGTTGATCATATATTTGTTCTGGGCATCTTTAGAACCGTTTCACTGCTGCACATTTTATTTCGTTTCTTTATTGTAATTTCACCTTTGTTCCCATTTATCTTAGGGTAGTAACTTTTGGTCATTTCTGCTAAACAACCTTACTAGGTAAATAGAACTTTGACCTCAGTAGGTGTGGAACAGACTTGTCAGACCATCACTCAGATGCAGTATGGAAACCACTAGTTTGGTTTGATTGCCAAACACTATAGCAT
>NC_041392.1:711161387-711183159 GCF_002162155.2 Triticum dicoccoides
TTCTCTGTTACCAAAAAAAGGAATTTCTGAATAACAAATTTAAAGAAGTATAAAAGTGGAAAACAAAAGTAACTATTCAGATTAAACTTGTTTTGTTTCTTGTAAGTCCCGATTTGCTGGGAATTCAAGCTTCAGATTGCAAAGAGTAATGCCATACTCCATAAACTAAAAATACTATCTGCTAATGCCGTTGGGGAAGCTTTCATGTTGATTTAATGCTCAAAGTTACTTTATTGTTTTTTTTTCAGGTTAGAGAAGACAGATGGGCCGGCGCATGATAGGACATTTGTTTACTCGGTTCAGGTAGAAACCCAAGGTGGTATTTGGTTAACTTTAGGTGAACCGATGTCAAGAGTAAAGGATGCGGAGAATTCTGGCGCGCAGAAGATGTTGGAACATCTATTGAAATTGTGAGATCCCTATATTGTCCTTTGCAAAGAACATATTTCTATTTCTATCCCTTTGTGAACCTTAGGCTGAGGTTGTGTCTAGCAAAAAATAAAAAGAATACAAAATATATTACATCCCTTGACAAAAATGATGATTCAAATTTTTATATGAATGTTCCTTTGCCGGAGTTAGGGATCCATGCACTTGAATACTGATGCTACATCCTGGTGGCGACTACTAGGAAGGAGATCCTAGAAGCCCGCATTGTGGTGGTGACTATTAGCTTGTAGGTGGGAGATGAGCTCAAGAGAATATAAGGAAACAGTGATGAAGGGAGAGCCAAAGAGGTGAATGAGGATGAAGAAGATGCACCGGGATTTTCTGATGCGGGTTCATCCTGCCCATGCCGATGAAATCATATAGTTTGAAAAAGCGCTACCATGAGATTTTTGTCGCAAAAAAAGCAGTGGGACAGAAGTTAGCTTTCCTATTTATCTATTCACTCCGATGGTCGAGATGCAGATGTATACTCATGGTTAATTCGCCATACTTTTTAAAGCCATGCACATCGGCGTAGAATTCAGTGTGAACTGAAAATTTGTTTATAAACTTGAAATAGCATGTCCATCTCGATAGTAACGACACGGGCTTCTTTTACATAAATATCACGTAGAAAATTGTAAGGATGAGACATAAATTTCCACGTACATAAAATAAAAACAGAAAGTAACTATGAATAAATAAGTTGAACTAACAAACTATACATATACTATGATTAGGAGATGGTATAATATTTGCCACAACCATGGGACTGATAGCTATAAAAATTAAATATATTTTTTGGAGAGCTTAGATCGAAAGAACCTCATCCGAACAAATGTTTTTTTACATTGGTATAGATTTGCTTATCTCGTCTGTTTAAGAAATTCTCTGGTTTGTGGTTGTTGAACGGTGGTTTTTCAACAGTTGCTTTATAAACACTCCAGGAAAATGTTAGATGACGGGATTTTCTTCTGTTAACAAACAGCGAAATTGGCAACCCGAGTTATCACAACCCACTCAGGTCATTTTTGATTCAGTGATTCACACAATAACAAGCAAAATCTAGGCCTTGGTTCGTGGTCAATGAACTATGTCGTGACGAGCTATGTTTTTGATATATGGAAACATAGCCACACTTTAGGACAGTAAAACTGAGCAGCTTTCCAACCATGTAATGCCTTGCGCGTTTCTGGCCATCCAATTTTTGTGACTTGGGCAACCTTGAGTCCTTGACCGTTAGTCTGTTGTCTAGTCCGGCTTTCACAATTTGAAGCCCTATGGTAAAGTAGGATAGGGATTGGGAGAGGGAGAGGGAGAGGGAGAGGGAGAGGGAGATGTAGGCCGACACCATGGCTGTTCGGCTGAGCACAACTGCTCTGCTGGGATTTGAAGAAGCAATCATTCTTCAATTTCTCTACGGGCATTCATGGCAGGTGATGTGGCCATCCTTCCACTGCCTCGGTACATGTACGTGTATTTATGCCCCTACCACTTTTCACTAAATCTTTCCACTCCGGCAACACAACATCCATCAGCATGGTGCTTGGCTAGGTTCCCCTATATTTTTTCCCCCGTTCATGTACAATTCCTTCTTACACCAAACAATTACATTATCCTGATATCCTCTCAATCCCAAATTTTGTGCAGGTGATGTTCATACTGGTTGTGGTCAATTTATTTGGGAGATCTTGGAGGCTGGTACTCCCATTTTCTTACTTCGGAAATTCTTCAACTGATAATTTCGGATGGTCTCTGGACAGGTAATTACTTCAAGTGTACTGCCAGATCTTATCCTTCCTTGTTTTACCATCGATGTTTTTACAGCGCATGATTGCTTAGATTATATATTTTGTTGACCCCTGGATGGGAGACGAATCTGTGTGCTTGTCATTATTTAGTATAATTTCAGATTATAATGAATTTGTCTGTGCTTGGTATTGTCGAAGCAGATTTCTTGGACTTCTCATTAGAAGTACATAATTAGAATTTAAAGTCTTGGATTCAGTCATAGTCAAGTGTGTCTGGTCAACTTGAATGATTCTTGGCATAAGCTATGCTTAGCTAAAGGGGGTGTTTACTGTTTACTTTATGTATTTATTTAGTTCTATTTTACGGAATGGCCACATGAGATATTCCTGGAAATTTATATTGGTGTGAATTGGTTATGTGGTATCTGTATACACAAGTTGTGCATACATGGTGTTGTTTTTGTACTACAAAGGAGACAGTTGATCACCTATTTTTTTTATGGCGGCAACCTAATATGGCGGTCAATTTTGGAAATAAGAAATACTGCTTCTCTTGAAAAGGCATCTTTTATCTTCCTAATCAGTTTTGTGTTCCCTACTTTGCTATAGATTTGTTTTTGGTCCCTATTGCAGAATAGTGGAGGGGGAGCAGGCTCTGGAAGCTCATGTATTTGGTTCGGGTTAAAGTTTTGAGCATCCGAGAGGTTGAGAAGCTGCTACGTACGTGCTAATTAGCTCATGCTGTGTGCTGATTAACCTGATGCGTTTTAGATGTTAAGCTTTTGCTGTGGCCCAAGCTTATCTTTGAGCTTTCTGCTTTTGCATGACTTTAAAATCTTGGTGGAGGCTACTCCTATTGATAAATTAGTGGGAATTTAGGTTTATCTGGCGTTCCAAAAGTATGTCCTCAATGCATAAATTTAATTTTGAGTGAATGATTGCTATATCGACACACATGCATAATTTTTACTTATGATGACTTCCCTTCTGTCCATGCTTACCCTGTATACAACCTTCTGTCCATGCTTACGCTGTATACAAATACAATTATGTTAATGGCTTAGGTATCCCCATAAATATTGTTTTCTTCTGTCCATAATATTTATTTTCTCATGATTTTATTTCATTGTTGGTATGATCCCTAGCATTTTATATGGCGATCCTCAATGAATTTTCTTGAGGATATTTTATAACCGAGCTCATTTAACTTTTTTTCTTTTCTGATTTGATGTCTTGTCCTTCTATTCTTCTTCCTTCATGATCAGGTCTATTTGGAAAGCCTGATTACTGATGTATTACTTGAAGGCAAAGAAGTCTTTAAGAATGTAATTCATGTATATATTTGCATTAATAACCTCTCAAACTGTGGAATATAATAATAAATGTCTGAAATTTTGCAGAAATAGTGATTTTTCACTGAGATGGTTAAAACACCATGCACAAATGATAGAGCATAAATGAGCCTCAGGTAAACCTGTCCGGTCTGGCACGTCAAGGACACTTGTATACCAGCTTCCCACCATCGTTGTTATCGCCAACAATATGAAGTGGTAAACTTTCTATCTCATTTATCTGCTTTCCTTAATAGTTTTCGCACAAATTTTTGAATTGTGATAACTCATTATCACAATTCGTCATTCTTGTTTACGCGATTGGGTAGTGGCTATTTTCTTCCTTGTGACAGCTAATCAAGCTCAGGGATATAATTGCGATTCATTATCTTTTTTGTTCCAACCACTTTTACGAAATCTGACATGACAAAATAACCGTGACATTATGCATCACTTGTAATTTTAGGCCCAATAGATGCACAAAAATGGTAGATCGCAGCAATTATTTTCGAGGACTGGTTTTTATGGTCTCTAGGCGATTGAAAAGGAATATAAGTCTACATCCATTTTACTTTTGGAAGAGGCAATTGAAAAGGCATAGTTGTGCCGTTGTACATCCCAGCCTTTCCTTCCGAAGGCCCGGTCCAATACACGGATATTTCATTGCTAACAAAAGAAACATTGCTTCACAAATTAGGATTACCCGGGAGCTTGCTGCTCGTCTTTAATTCCATGAAGTCCGAAATTACTTCCATGCTCGCCACCACGCTCGCCCCCGGTGTTTGCTCCTGATCATCCTCTACCGCTGCTTCCCATGCTAACTCTGGGCCACCAAAGCTTCTCGCTACCTGTGCTCACTGAAACTATTTCATGCTCGCCACCAAACTCGCACTGGCGTTTGCTCCTGACCATCCTCTGTTGCTTGCTATATGGGCCGCCAAAGCTTCTCGCTGCCTGTGCTCGCTGACTGATTAGATTCTTGCTGCCCATGCTCTCCCTGTTGGAGCCGATACTACTTCATCTGGCTGCACTGGGAACCGGACACTATATGAAGCAAATTCTCCAAGCTTGGGGAGCAAATTTTGGCCAGCAATGTCGAATCGAATGCTGATGGCAGAAACAAGGAGTTGGGAAAATTATATGTTTTTGTTTGCAGGTTTGCTATTTTAAGTCGAGCGGCAAATTATTTCAGTTCAGTTGATTCACACTATCAAGTTCATCCATTGATGTACTTACATCTCCACAGATCTGCAACAACAATAATTGAAGTATGATAAAACTGTCTTGATGACTCATTTATAAAGATATCATTATTCATCACATCTTTCCACACAAATGTCAGAGCCTGAAAAGTAATTACCAATCTTCATATTGAAGTAGTCTTTGCTTATTAAGCACCAAACTATTTTTGACACATTTACCACAGTTTAAGTTGCTGCACATGGCCCTTATAGCAGACCCAGTTTTTAATGTGGGTATCACCAATATATACCATTCACACCCCGTTATGAAATGCAGCGTCCAGGTAATTAGTGTTGTAAGGCTACCTTTAGGAGAGATATTTTTGGTTGTACTGCTAAAACTAAGCGGCGTGCCATCCAGGTAGAAAAAATATACCTGATGCACACTTGTGGGAATTAATTCATAAAACCTTCAATCAAGATGAGTATCTATTGAATCCCACAGCGAAGCAAAGCGTGGGCATGTGACTAGTTTGTTCCATTTTGCTTGTGGAGTAGTATTGAATCCAACCTGAGCTGAAAGTTCTTCTGTATCATCTGATTATTACCTGTCTTGCTTGCGGAGAGTCGATCGATGGATTAAGAAGCCTCATCCTTGGAACTCCAAGATGAAGAAGGTGGCACTGAAATGTAACAGTTGTGATGAGCATTTGCAAGATTAGGGTGGCGCATGCCTGAGATTAAGAAGCTATTTTGCTGAGACAGTGAGATGGCCCCTAATTATTTTCTTCTTCTTCTTGAGATGATGGCTCCTAATTAGCAGCTAGCTACAGATATGCGCAAAGGAGACAGGGAAAGAAAGGTACATGTTGATGAAGATGCCGCTGAAATTTGACAGTTGTGATGAGCATTTGCTACATATTAAGAATCTTTGTCGCTGTGACGGCATGTTTGTTGATGGACGGATGGATACCATTTCTATATATCGTGTGTGACATTCCCTTGTCATTATGAATCCATTATGGTACTTTTATTGTACTGATATTATAGTCTCTTGAGGTCTGGTTGATCCAAATGCATGAGTGAAAAATCTTAGCACATAATTATATATCCGTGTCTACAAGTTTCCTTATATCGGATATAGTTGGCGTGCAAGACAACTGCACAATAATTGTAGCAGTATGTTCTACATCAAATCAAATACTCCCTTTGTAAACATTTGTAAGATGGTTTAGATCACTAAAGTACTACTGTCTTGTAAAGTTTACAGAGGTAGTATATGTTACAACTTACAAGTGTATACTTTTCTGAACTAATACGTGTTGATCTTCATAGAATTCCAGGTTAAATTGGAAAACCATTTCCTCGCAAAAATAATAATTTGAAAACCATTGTTTGGGAACTTGAGATAGCGTGGAATTCCAGCTTAAATTGTCTGAGTACAAGTGTATAACACTGAACTTCATTGCATAAATATGACATAAAAAAGAAACTTGGTTAGCAAGGAAAATACAGTTTTCACCTATGACCCTATGAAATTAATTTCGTAAATATATCACGTAAAAAGTATTTTTGTACGCACGGAAAATACAGTTTTCAAACTGGCGCTGTAGTAGTTTTTTCTTTAGAAAAAATAGCACAACGGACAGCCCGTATGGGCCGAAAGATGGCCCGTTACATATTCTTACCTTTCAAGGCCCGTTGTGGCAGCACAAAAGATCTCTCACCTCCACGAAAGATGGCTGCGTCTGCTGGGTCTTGCCGATGAATAAGACTCCATTGCTGACCTCCCACCTGGAGAATGGAGCCAACAAGATATAGCTATTGTGGATGCAGGGAAGGCAGGCTTGGGATGTTCCGTACAGGTTATGAAAATGCAAGTGGTGAATCTTATCTCTGTTATTCCATTTGGCAAAACAAAGGCAAGAGTTCCGGCGACTGGCAGATGGAGAAAATGTCACTAGGTTCTGGGTATCGGTATAATATCGAAGGTGGAACAGAAAACTACTTGATCCTACTAAGGATAGAAGCTCAGAACATCTCCAGCCGTTGGCCCCCCAGGGCGCGCCTAAAAATCGCCGCCTGGGGTGAGCCGACGCAAAAATTGAGCCTGGAAGCGAGTTGGTCCCTAGCCGCCGGCCCCAGGGCTGCCCCCAGGCGCGTTTGAAAATAAAATTTGTATAGCAAAACACGATAAATTTCGGCGAAGTTCGGCGAAACACGATAAACTTCGGCAAATTTGGGCATATATTAGACATGTTCGCCGGTTTTCGTTACATAGCAAAATAGATAATAACTAAACTAAAAGAGAAACTGGCTGAACGTCGAGTAGTCGCCGTCGTTGCCGCCATCATCGCCGCTGTCGTCAGACTTCTCCTCCTTGACGTAGCCGTCCCTGGTGGACCCCTGACCGGCGTCGCCAACGCGGGCTGGTGGCGGTGGCGCGTCGTCGTCGTCGCTGTCGCAGATGACGACGACCCCGCCTTCATCGCGGCAGCGTCGGCGCTCCGCGAAGCGGCGCAGGGCGGCGCACTGGCGCTCCTTCGCCTTCTCCAGACGCTCCTTCTCCATCGCTATGGAGTCCCAGCGCGCCCATTCCAGGGCCGCGTCGTCGTCGTCGAGCTCCGTCTTCACCGGCGCGGCCGGCTCCTTCGCCGGCGCGAGCCCCGGCTCCGTCTTCACCGGCGCGAGCCCCGGCTCCGTCTTTGGCTTGACGAAGCACGGAGGAGGAGCCGACGAGGAGGCGCGCCGGCCGCCCTCGTTGATGAGGATGCCGGCGCTGCGAGTGCGCCGGCCGAGCGGCGTCTCCGCCGCGGGCTCGGCCTTGACGCCGAGCAGGGCCGGAGCACCGGAGGAGTGAGAGGAAGAGCGCGAGGAGGAAGAAGAGGAGGTGGACCCAAACCTCCTTGGCTCCCATGGCCCGATGCGTCGGTGGTGCAGCGGGGCGGCCGCCCTCGCCGGGTACGCCAACGGCGGGTTGTTGCCACCCTCGAGGTGCGTCAGCACGCCCTCGAGTGTGCGGCTGGGGACGCCCCACCACAGGTGGCACCCCTCGCTTTTCTTCTGGCCGGGCGCGTCGTTGGTGGACGCCAACCGCTGCCGATGGCGGCGCTCGAAGTACGCCGCGCAAGCCGCGTGGTTGTCGGCGGCGTACTGCGGGAGGGAGAGCTGGGTGTCGGTGAGGGAGGCGCGGACGACCTCGACCTCCTCGGCGAAGTAATTTGGCTTGGCAACGGCGTCGGGCAACGGGGGAACGGGCACTCCCCCGTCGCTGAGCCTCCACCCCGTCGGCCCGGCACGTATGTCCGGCGCCGCCGGGATGTTCGCCTGGAACAGGAGCTAGGACTCCTGTGCGCCGCCTCGTCTCCGGGGAAACGTTCTGCCATGACGACGGGCTCGGGAGAGGTAGAGAGGGAGAGGGAGGGGCTGGGCGGCGGCGCTCGGGAGAGGTAGAGGGAGGGGCTGGGCGGCGACGCTTGGGAGAGGTAGAAGGAGGGGCTGGGTGGCGGCGAGGGGCGGGGCTGGTGTGGGCACAGGCGAGTAAGGCCACCGGCTATATAGTCGCGCCGCGCCCGTGTGAACGCGTGCGAGGGAGGGGAGGCGTCGGCTCGCCGTCCCGTGACGCGCTGCCCGTGAGGAATCAATGGCAAGGCTGACCGGCGGCAGCCTTACCATTGATTCCCCGCGGGAACCGAGGCCGTTGGGGGAAGACGAGGCGCCGTGTCGCTGACGCGGCTGGTCCGCGGCTTTTTCGCGCCAAAACAGCTCGCCCCGGCGCCTCCGGGCGCCCCCAGCGCGTCGGGTTCGGCCTGGGTCCGCCGGCGCTGTTTTCGGCCTAGGCCGGCGAAAATCGGGCTCCTGGGGCGCGACTGGGCCGTTTTTTTGGCGCCGGCGCGAGAAAATCGCCTGGGGAGGCCTTCCTGTGGCACGGCTGGAGATGCTCTCAGAAGTACTTTTCGTTAATAACCCCACCAATCGTGGAATTTTGCAAACTGGATGTCAAGACAATGCAGGTTGAGAGGATTTGTGCTGAATCTCACGGGTTCTCTGGTTCTAAAGCGTTCATATATACCAACTTTCCACCGTCGTTGTTGTCTTTACCGACAGTATGAAGCGGTGAACTATCTATTGCATCCATGTTAGGTCCATCCGTTCATGGTTATCTCCCAGCTTGTCTAATGCCTAATAGTTCAATACTGCACTTGGTTGTTCTTGTTTGCATCATTTAGTAGGGGTTGTTTATCTTGTGCTAGGAACATAATTGTGATGCGCTGTCTTGTTTGTTTGTTCAAATTGTTGTTTTTAGAGAATCAGATAGGAGAAAAGATCTTTCACATAGCTTATGTTCAACTATTATTTTCAAGCAATATTTCATGGTCAAGGTATAGAAAGATTGATAGATACAGTTTCACCTTTTGAGTATTTCACTCACCTCAGGAAAGTTCATTCCATTCAAGCATGGCTACTCTTGTCTCTGTTTCTTGAGAAATAAATAAGCAATGAGGCAGGAAAAGTGTTCTTTTGGTCATGTTCACATATATGATTTTATCTTCATTGTTGTTTCAAAATAAATATGATTAACTTATACAGTCACAAATAAGAGCCCAACTCACTGCTCATGTATCTTGTTCCCAAAAGCTGTTTTATTTGAATCAGCCTCATATAAGATCTGTTATAGGCGGGCAGCGGTAGTTGAGGCAGCGTGAGGCGGCGTGCCAGCGACGCTGCCCGCAGGGTGAGAAATGACAAAATGAACCCCCTTTTGCAAAGTTTAGCCAAAAATGACACACCTCCCAAACTTATACCTAATCTAACCCTTTTAGTTAATGCCAAGCTCAAATGCATTGAACTTGCCTATGTGGCTATATGTCAGTGCCATGTATCTCAGCATTGAAGAAAAATTAGTGTTTTCCGATCGAAATGGGTGTCACGAGAATAACGCCATGGTCTGTGGCATGGAGCTTTTAGAGGTCAACGGCATAGTCCATGGAGTTGACCCTCTCTCAAAATTGCACCATCATTTTTGCCACTCTCATGGGGTCAACGCCATGGACTGTGCCATTGACGTCTAATAGCTCAACGCCATGGTTTGTGGCGTTGACATTGGAATCTTAAAGCTAAGTATTTTCCAACACTGAGGTATGTGGTGCTCACATAGCCAAGGTCAACACGAGGAAAAGGGTTAGGTTTGGTTAAAGTTTTGGAGGTGGTTCGTGTTTTGCTGGACTTCAAGAAAAGGGACAATTTTGTTAATTCTCATGGCCGTGGGCAGCTGAAGACTGTGGTTGTTCCAAGGCTGGCCGGCTTGTCATCGACGGTGGGCACGGCGGCAGTCTTGGTGAGTGGAGTCGAGTGGTGGCGGTGGCCCCCCTTTCTTCCTCATGCATGTTCAGGCCGCAAGACGACTGATGAACATGACTGGTGCAAATCAACCATTGGGGAGCTCTGCTGCGGCCGACCGTGAACTAGCTGTTCTCTAATCTCTCTAGGACAGTAGAAGGCACACAGTTTGTTGATTGTGGCTGCCAAGACCCCCTTAATTATTTTTCCTTGTGTGGCGTAAGTTTGAAGTTTTCTCTTTGGAGACTGAAAACTACGATTGAAGTTCGTTCAGCTCATTTGTTTATGTTTAGTTGCATCTGCCTGGCTGTTTCTACTTTTTTGTTCTCCCCTCATGCCAGCGTGACTCACAAAAATGAGACGAGGCTTGGTGTTCGCCGGTTTACTGTCTGTTTGTAGTTTGGTTGTTGTTGTTCAGTTCAGTTTATGAAGCTTTGCTCGCAACCACAGTGAGAGGGGTTTCCGTTTTTCTTTTCTGTGGCTGTTTCTGTTTTTCTTTTGGTAGTTTGGTTGTTGTAGTTCAGTTCTGTGGTAGCCAACAGGTTGTGTTGCAGCCAAACCCAAACCCTGGCCTGGATGTTGCCCAGGATCATACATTCGTCTTGTTTGTTTCAGCAACTTCAGAAATGGATTTGAAAGCGATGCTCCTTTTATCAAAAAAGAAAGAAATGAAATGACAGTTGGTGGGTTGTGAGTTGTTACAGGGGTCGCTGGTGCCTAGTTAACCGCCCTTATCTCTGTTCTGTATTTCCTGTAGCATTGTTGTACACATGGACATGGTGCTGACGACTTGAGGTGGGGCACCAAGAAAGTGCAGGTTAACCAATGTGATTACTCCCAAGGTGCCGGAATTAAAGCAAGATTTTTCTTTAACCTCAAAATGACCTCTTTATTCATTAGATAATAATGTTACATCGTTCACCATGATAGGTACCGGAACTTCAACTCGCGCCTGACGCCCCCGCCGGTGGTCGCCATCGCCTGAACTGAATCGTAGTAGCAACTAGCAACCGCTTTTTTCTTACTTCTGTAGGTTCTGTCTCTCTGATTTTGTAAGCAAGGTACCATACTAGTAGTAAGTAGTAGCATAGGTAGTTTGTGAGTATTTGACAAAAAACTATCATATTAGGGGTTGCCGTCTCACAAAACTACCATATTCAAAAAAGTGACTGATAACTACCCAAATTTTATAATTAAAAACTATCACTTTTGAAAAATGGTCAGTTTTAACGATTTAAACGCGTTTATGACAGATGGGGCCCACCCGTCAGGGCTGATGTGGCGACAAAGTCAACTCCGTTTGTTTTGACCGTCAAGTTGGCCGTTATGACAAGTGGGGCCCACACGTCATCGTCAACCTTCCTCCTCCTCCCGTCTCTCTCAGGCATTTCAACAAGCACCTTCTGTGCATCTAAGGGAAGGAGGCGACGGAGGCGAGGTCACGTTGGAGGTGGCGAGCGTGCTCACCTTCCCGCTGTTGGACGTGAGGAGCTGCAGCGAGTAGTAGTCTGACACGGCGTGGTACAGCAGGATGGCCGTTCGCCCGACCGCCCCTTGGCCGTCAGGTTCTTGACGTGCTCAACGCCATCGTGCACGAGCTGTAGGCGTGCGACGGCGGCGTGCTGCCGCTGGCCGAGGACCTCCTCCTCGCGCCCCGGTGACGAAAGCAGCATGCAGCGGCGGCGGCCAGATGTTGCAGACGGTAGCTGGCAAGCTTGCACCTGCTCCGAGCGCGCGCGGTCATGAATGTCCGCGCCGCTGGCCAGCGGCAAGGCGCTCGGCCATGAGGACGGAGGGGTTCGTGGAGGCGGAGGCGCTAGACGGAGGAAAGAACGTGTGCGCCGGTGCGCTGCAGCAGGAGGACCAAAGCAGGGGCAGCCGCGAAGAAGCCGGCATGCGGCGGGAAGCAACTTGAGGGCTCGCCGGAGTTTCTGTCGAGGCAGGGGCGCCATGGCTGCACAAGCTCGTCTCGCGTGCGAGCAAGGGAGAGGACGGGCGACTCGGGCCCTCCGGCGGTGCGTGGTTTTGGCGCGCGCCTGCACTGTAGAGGGGGCGGTGTGGCTTGGTCCTGGGGTTAGGGACGGCAGCTGGATGAGCATGCTCGCGTCCGTCGTTGGCCGGAGTTCACATGCTTTCCTCCATGCACATAAGATGTTTGTTGAAATACCAAAGAGAGAGAGGAGGAGGAGGAGGAGGAAGAAGAAGGTTGATGTGGGCCCCACTTGTCATAACGGTCAACACTAATGGTCAAGACAAACTTAGTTGACTTTGCCGCCACGTCAGCCCTGACGAGTGGGTCCTGCATGTCATAAATGTATTTAAATCGTCTAAACTTGTCATTTTTTAAAAGTGGTAGTTTTTAGTCACAAAATTAGAAATTTTTGATAATTATCAGTCACTTTTTTGAAAATGGTAGTTTTGTGGGACGGCAACCCCTAATGTGGTAGTTTTTTGTCAAATACTCGGTAGTTCGTATATGATTCTTTTTCCAGTTTACCAGTCAATGTCCTGGTTGTTCCCCATGTAGCCCAAGTGCATATACAAGAAGAAGAAGCAATTGAACAAACGGTTGTCTTGTAGGAGTACTGGAGTAGTAGATGAACTGTGAACGAAATATTTCTCCCTAGTCCCCTCCTTTTTTTCTCTCTGAGAGTTTGTTTGGTAGCGTGGTTGCCGGTTGAAAGGATGGGTGGGATGGATGAGTAGAGGGGGCAGCGCAAACTGAAAATGAATTCCGGCTTTTGCAATTTTTTTTGGCTGCTAGGGAACTTTTGTACTACTCCCATAAACTCTGAAAGTCTGAGGTAAAACGCTGCCCTTACAAAGTAGAAAAAGAAAAAAAAAACTCTGAAGCAAGCCACTTTTGACGACAACGACGAGTGCCGTCAGAATTAGTTGACAAAGAAGGATGATATTTTCTTTAAACAGAGGCCAAAGACTTGCGTCATTCAAAGGTGTTTAGAGTACATAAGAGCGGCTCAATATCTAGCTCATCAACAACAACAAAAATCAACCGATTACTCTTGAGGCATGATAGCCCTCAAGTGCCTAGCTCTTGCGATGACCCGAAGCTTGACCTCATCCTTTATGAGCTTTAGAATGTAGAATGATAACTTCTTTATTTTGGAAGACTCTAGCGTTTCTCCATTCCAGATGACCCAGGAGTCAAGCATGGCGAGGAGGGTGGTCATGGCCTCACGGTGAGCTGTGTTGGGCCTCAACATGTTAGTCCTTCAATTCTTGACAGAATGCTCATTTGCACGCTGATCCATCGGCAAGGTCGCTAAACTGGCCCGTTGCTCCACCATCCTCAACCTCAACACACGTAACCGAAGTGAAATTTGTAGAAAATATATGTTCACACAATTAGGCCATCCCCGCATTTGCAACTGGGGCGCCGTCCAATGCCTTTTTGCAGTGCTAGCCAGATGAGTCCAAGATGTTGTACCGACTATAACAGATGCTACTAGTGGCGACGCCGTGAGTTACAACACCACACTGAGGATGCTGAAATCAGCGACCGCGTATGCTACAATCGGTTGCTGCTGGGCAGAGATATTGGTACCGCCGAGCAGAGGTCATCGGCCAAGACGTCGGAACAGGCAACTCATGGTGCTGGGACCAACGGCGTCGGATGTTCTGACCATGGCATTTGGGCACCACCAAATTTCCTGGAGCCGAGATCGACAGGTGCTACAACCGTGGTCAACGGTAGCTGTGATCGGCTACGATGCCGGATGTTGCGACCATGGCATTCGGGCACGACCAAATTTCCTGGAGCCGAGATCGACATGTGCTACAACCGTGGTCTGCGGTTGTTGTGACCAGCTACGACACCGTCCTGATGGCAACAGACGACACCCTCATCGTCCCGGCAACCACTCGTGGGTACCAAGGATGCTGGGATCGGCCACATCAGATGCTACGATCGCTAGAGAGGGGATGTTGCGGTGGGCCGCACTATGATGGCGATGAAGTTGTTCTTGATCGCTGGAAGCAGCGACAACGGGCGCTGCAAGCGATAACGAGCCAACGACGAGCATCTAGTAGTGATGCGAGCGGCGGGTGGGTACTGCGTCTCGTTGTCTCGGGGCAGCCGGCGTTCCGATGTCGAAGACCAACGCTCACTTGTGATGCGGGCCGACGATCCCCCTTTTCTTTTCTCAACATGGAGCGCACATGCAACAGAGAGGCCCAGTCATGCGTGTGAAGGGGTTGACTTGATCCAACGACTATAATTGCCCGAATCCAAGGGCTCCGGAGGTGACCGATCCAGAATCTAGACGGTCGACCGACGCCGAGTGCCGCTTATCTGAAAAAGAAAATCCGGACCCAACGGGCAAGGCGCGAACGGACGGGGCTGGCGCCACGCCTGAGCCCACCACCACCACACCCCTCTTCCGGTCTCCCCTCCCCTGTTTCTCCTCTGCCCGAGCTTGCCAAAGATCATTTCTTTCCTTCCCTTCGCCGGCCGGCGCGTCTCCAGGCTCCAGGCTGCAGTCAGCGTACCACTGCAGTTGCTCTGCAGCTCCGCGTCGGCGTCGCCCATGGAGCTCGCGGTCAGAGCCGCAGCGGCTTCGTGCTCCTCCTCCCCGTCGCTCCATCCCCCGCGCGTCCCCTGCCGCCTTGGCCGCAGCCCAGGCCTGCCGCTGCCGGCTCGCCGGGTGGCCGTCGCAGCGGCGGCCATCGCCCTCGACCCGGTACGTACCGAGGCCACAAGCTGATTCTCATCTCAGGAGAAGCAAGATAACGCGCTGTGTGTGCTAGAAAAAGGGTGAACGATTGTCGCACACCAAGTGTTCGGTGTTAGGCCCAGGCGGGGCTTTGGCAGGAACCAAGCTTTGTATTTGCTTGAAGAGTAATCACCTGAATCGAGATAGGCGTAGGTTTAGCAGATCTTTTCAGTTTGGGGAGGTGATGTGTTTCATGGCGTGCACTGCTGGTATTTGGCAACGAGAGGGAAAGACTGAACCTCCCATGGATTTCTGTTGATATACCTGCTGATATCTGGATTTCTGTTGCCTTACATGTATAGGATGCCTGGCCTCTGCAATCTAGCTTGTACTTTTTAATACTAGAGAGCTAATCTTGTTAACAGCAGTCGTGTATGGTTCAGAAATAAGCAGCCTGTTTAATAGCATAGTTTACAGTCTCGTTAAGGGCAAGCCAAGGTGAATGTTTTGCATACAAGGTGTTTGATGTTATGCCGAGGTAGGACTTTAATCATACCGTGTGAAACTGACGCTTACTATGCGAAAAGTTTCAGGAGATCAAAACTGAGCTGAATGACGCTTCAAAAACAGAGGTGTTCGCATGCCCTGTTTGCTATGAACCGCTGATAAGGACAGGGCCGCCAGGCATGAACCTGTACGTCTAAAGTCCATGAATTATCTTCATCTCTCATGGTTGCTGGATTAGGATTTATGTTGTTTCTGCTTCTACGCGTGTCCCAGGCCAGCGATTTATAGGTCTGGATTCAAGTGTTCAAAATGCAACAAGTCATTCACCAGCAAAGATGTCTTCTTGGATCTCACTATCACCTCAGGAATGAAAGAATACAGTGAACTCAAGCCTGCTAGAACTGAGTTGTTCAGGAGCCCACTCGTCTCCTTTCTTTACGAGAGGGGGTGGCGTCAGAACTTCAATCGGAGTGGCTTCCCTGGCCGCGATGAAGAGGTACATTTCTTGTCCGTCTCATTCTTTCAATTCCATAGCCTTAAGCTGTTACTGCTCAGTGAGAAACTATTTATAGTAAGACGTATATCTGTCAGAGCCATGTATTTGGTGCTGCAACAAAACGCTGTCTCCAGTTTTCATGACAAGAAAATATTCATATTAATATGCATATAATTCTAGTCTTCTGTTGACTTTATCAGTTCCAAATGGCTCAAGATTATTTCCAATCAGTCGCTGGTGGTATACTCGTTGATGTCAGCTGTGGCAGTGGCTTGTTTTCAAGGAAGTTTGCAAGCTCTGGGGCATATTCAGCTGTGATTGCTTTGGACTTTTCTGAGAATATGCTCCGCCAATGCTATGACTACATCAAACAAGAAGAAACCCCTATGAACACGTGAGCCTTCCTTCGTGTTTATTTCGAGCTTTTCCTGTAAGACTTGAATAGTTGTCATGCAAGATGCAACATCCAACTGTAACAAACGTCAAGTAAAAAACTAGGCCATCACTATTTTTTGTGGGTACTAGTGCTTTATTTTAGTTTAATAGCAAAAAAGACTACACTATGTGTTCAGCATCTAATTGAACAAAATGTGATAATCTACTCTCTTGTTTCAATCTATTACTACTTCCGAATGTTCTTTTTGTTCTAAAGTACAGTACAGTAATTATGAACATTCATCAGCAGTATTCATCTGCAGAAACCTCGCACTTGTAAGGGCTGATATTTCAAGGCTCCCCTTTGCTTCATGTTCAATTGATGCCATTCATGCTGGAGCCGCTATCCACTGTTGGCCATCCCCTTCAAATGCGGTATAGTACCTGTCTCATTTGCACTTCTGATTAATATTGTACATAGTTGATAACCTAATAATTGATATAGTAAAACTGGTGTCTTCGGAATTGCGATTTTATTCATCAGAGTCCACTGAACAATTAGTTAATCCAGAAAGTTTAAACCCGGCATTACATGGGAAATAATGCTCTGTATTTCTGTTAATTATTGACTGCTGAACGTGTCTGTAAGTCAACCACGATAGTTTAGTGCTTAGTTAGTATGCTTTGGACAGCTTTGTGTAGGAACAGGGCGTCATGCGATGACCTGTGTACCTTTCTTTTCATATGAACTTATTCATCACCATGACATCCCCTTCTGCTGTTTGAAAACCAGATAGCTGAAATCAGCCGTGTGCTGAAGCCCGGCGGTGTCTTTGTGGCGACAACCTTCTTATCCACCCCCACGAACAGTGGCCCGCTCTCTATTGATGCACTAAGGCCACTGAGACAGGTAAAAGAAGTCATCGATCGTCTAGCTCTACTACTTATTTTCTGCATGGGACAGGTTACCTAGCCTGTTGCACCTTGTCTGCTATGTGCTGCAGATTGTTGGGCCAGTGAACAGCAGCTACAACTTCTTCACGGAAGGAGAGCTGGAAGACCTGTGCAGATCCTGTGGCCTGATCAACTACAGCAGCAAGGTGCAGAGGTCATTCATCATGTTCTCCGGGCAAAAGCCGTAGCTGGGTATCACATCCAGACTTTCTTTGTATAGCCAGCCACAGTGTATATATAGTATAGCTGTGCTTTTTTTTAACGCATGTATATATATAGCTGTTACGGTTAAATCAGGTGGTGGAAATGTAACTCAAACACACGTTAGGCAATTGAACCAAAATGCATGGTCTCCGACTCTGATGAACAATAGTAGCATTTGTTCAAGTTCAGGCATTGAGCAAAAGTTTTACACCTGAACAATTGTGTTGTTTATGCAAAATAAATAAAATTTAAAGTAACTGCTGAACTATAAGCCTTTTATCGATAACGACCTGAACGTCTATTAAAATCTTCAAGGGTACAGATTCAATTCCTTTCTAGAGAAGATCAAGAGGGACGTATCCTGGCTCCAATTTTTTAGTTTTTTTTACAGAATGAATGAAATCGAAGAATATCAGTGCAAGCAATCAGACCGGCTGAGTGAGTGACAGGATATTGTCATCAACCAAAATTATTCCCAGGATCAACAACAAACCGCACCATACAGCAGCAAGAAAGAAACTACCCTAGCTACTACTCAGCCTGCTGGCTGGCCTTAAGGTACAAGCAGCCATTCCGGCACCTCACGATCGCTCAAGGCACTAGCAGAGTGGTGAAGAAACCTGTTGCTTGGTGGCAGCGGCACCAAGCTTCTTCAGGTCGAGGCGTGTCACAGGTGCTCGATTCGAGCTATCAACTGCATTATTCCTCGAGCGGAGTGAGTGAGACTGCTTGAAGCAGTGTGTGTAAAATTACAGCACACTGTGCCATGGTGTTAAATGAAAGGTCAAGCTAATTACATCAATGTAGCAGAACTGGCAAGCCAACAGGTCGGAGGAGTGAGTGTTACTGTTATTCCCATTCACAGGGTGGTTAGGCAGGAGACAGAAGCTGTTCCATCCAGATGGTTCAATCTACTCTCTACTCTCGACACACTTAATATGACAGCCTATGCTTCACAGTTCTAGAAAAATAACATAACTCTTGTTTTTTTTGCGGGGTCACTGCTACACCGAAAGTACTATACGATGTTCCGTGTAGCATTCACGAGTGCAACTTCATTTTTTAAGGCAATCAGCTGCTAGCCTCTTGATCTTTTCGACGCAATCCTTCTTTTCACATTTCCCTGGAATTCAAGAACTGTAAGAGATGAAAAATCGGTGGTGCTCCATGATGAGTTTGATAAAGTTATGATATAAAATCTCATTTTTAGATGTGGGCCTGACCGTGAAGGCTTTCACTAGGTTTCTCCACTTATCCTGAAAGATTAAACACATAAAAATTAACATCTTTTACAATAAAATATATGTAGATAAATAAAAGATGAATAGAGAAAAAGTGTGAAATACAACAAAACAATGAGCAGAAAGAGCATGCAATGCTTGTTCTTTAGTGCAATTAATCACCAATTGACTATGCCTTAAGGTGGACCGCTGTTCGAACTGATATTGAAAACCTTTCGTTCTTCAACTTAGTCCATGGTCCAACCCCATGTACAGATACACCATCCACTAGCTCTTTCACCTCTTCAGATGTCCAATGGTCATTGTTTCTTCTGCACCCATGTTTTTGGCCTTCACTTGCAGAGCGCAAGTCCCGGGAGCATGGTTCTATGTTTATCGACCATGTTCCTCTCTCACGTGCACTTCTCACACGACTTCCATGCCTCCAACCACTTTTTGGTATGTAATCTGAATCACATAGCATATGTGTTTAACTACTTGAGGCAATGACAAAATGGTACATTGCAACAAATGGAGCCTTCATAATTCATACCTAGTAGATCGCCGGTCCCCTCCTCCGGCGGTGTCACGGTGGCCGCAAGCCTCCTGCTTCTCCGGTGACAAGGCGGCGGGTACATGCCCCCTCCCTCTCTCATCTCCGCCTCTTTTCCTCCTCCGCCGTTGAGAGTCGTGGTGGCAGGGGCCTCCTCTTTCTCAAGCAATGCCTCCGGTGGAGCGGGCATAGGTGTTTGTATTTTCATGCCATGACCACTAGTTGGTTCAATCTGCAATGATGAAACAAATTTTCAATGCCATTTGCCACGTTCAATTGTTTTGCAAGTTTGTACTTTTGGATGTGCGGAAATCTTGCCTCGTGAGTTAAATTTGCCTCCTTTATATAAGTAGGAATGAATGCACCTGCAAGGAATCATACATTATTTGATTTCAAGATCGAACCATGGATAAATTGCTTGTTTGTCTAACGAAGTTTGGAATAGACCGCAAAAATTAAGCATCGTACCTTTCAGCCATCTATCCAAATCATGGGGTCCTTCTAAGAGTGCTTGAAAGTCAATGGTGCCATAATCCACATATGTTGAGTGAACTTTAATCTCCGGCTGTCATCAAGAACAATGAAATATATGTTGTTATTGTGTCGGGATTTCGACGAGCCTGTTGCGAACTCTATATCCAAAGTCAGATTTGATAAGATCTAAAGAGTGGGGATCATATATGAACTATGATTGTCGACATACATTACATCCAGTTAAAATGAATCTTGAATAAACCATGGAGGGCCAGTTCTTTTCGGCGATTCTCCCAGAATCGCCCCCCTCCCCGGCTTTTCTCAGAATTGCCACTCCATATTTTTTTTACAATTCTATCTAGTTAAGGTCTAGTTAGTTAGGATTGTAAAAAATATATGAAGTGGTGATTCTGGGAGAAGCTGGGGAGGGGAGCGATTCTAGTAGAATCGCCCAAAAGAACTGGCCCGGAGTATGCTTCAATATTTTTTATTGACCATTTTGGTTGTGCTTATACTTTTCTTTCAGATAACTTACGATTTTTTTAGTTTAGACATATAGGCTGGCTCCACTTTTATATTGAAATAAAACCAAACATCCAACTAGTCATCATCTCTAAAATAGATATGTAATCTGATCAACAAAGTGAATACCTGTTGACTTGGAAGAGGATCGGCCAAGATGGGCGCCCAAATGTCAACTTGTTCCATTGTGTCAGTGAGCAGCTACCACACTTCACTTGTCCAATATAGGAAACTGAAATGATGGCTGGAGTTAATGTGTTTATTTAATAGTACTACATACCGTAAATGGATTGATTAAAAAAAAACTTGTTCCATCAAATAATATATATTGTACATGCATGCATGATAAATCCAGATATATATACTTCATGTGTGTATTTAAATTTTTTATACTTATTTTTTTTTGGTATCGCTGACCAAAAGTAATAATAGATGCATGTGCATGCACTGCACAGTCAATCATCTCACCTAGCAGGATGGTACACTGCAATGCAAACTATTCTCTTTTTTTTGACAGCATGCAAACTATTCTACTGTTCTCATTCGGGTGTATTCTATTGCCATGGAGCATTAGATATTAGTCGCAGATACTTTCATGTATATTTTGATTTTGGATTGAAAAAAGATTGACCCCCTCTTAGTTGCTCATCACGCTCCGCCACTGCATGCATGTATGCGTGCAACAAATTAACTGCCAAGCTAATTAAGCTTACATAAAATCCTATCCAGTTAGCTAGCAATCAGATCAACCAGTACAAAATGTAAATGAAGAAGTTCCTGTCTGATCTGCAGCTAGTACGTATACAGTACTAATTAACTCTGGACAGAGGCCGGATGAATAACGTACCTGTGTGCAACCGCGCGCGCAGGGCCTCCGGTGCGCCGTGCCGGCGGCTGACAGATGTCGGACTAGTATGCCGCCGTCCGTCCAAGATCGTAGTTGCAGACGACTGGAGCAGAGCCGGCCGGCGGCCTCTGCTTGGAGACACGCGCGCGGCGACGGACCTCGTTCCTCGACTCTGCTCTCCTGGAGCTAGCTACGGTTACGGTGTGAGAGAGTGGCCGGCCGGGCGGTGGCGGCGTTTATATGCATTGCCAAGCTAGCAACTTCCGGGAAGCTGCCCGGCCCCCGATTAAGCTCACACTAAGCTCGATCGAGCTATAGATGACATGATGCGATGTGAGTTTGGACTCGCAACTTCCACGAAGCTTCCTCCTCCCCGAATATGAACCGGCATGGCACAATCCCCTGTTCAATTCTAGCACTACTCTAGCTAGCTACGCGCCATTGATGCGGGTACAGGTCACGGGCTCACATCCATGGCAGGCGTGAAGTGATGATGGACCGTCCCTTTTCACTAGTTTGTGCAAACGACTAGTGCTGTGCCTTTAGCTTAAAATGGTGACTGGCAAGCTTCACGATAATGCATTATAGCCCACCGATCGATCGCTTTCGCCCGAACAAGGGCACATACTCGTAGCTGGGCCTTTAGCTTAAATGTATGTCACTGGTAGAAAAAGGGCCTATAGTCCCGGTTCGTAAGGGCCTTTAGTCCCGGTTTCGGAACTGGGACTAAAGTGTCGGTACTAATACCTCTCCCCTTTAGTCCCGGTTCAATCCAGAACCGGGACTAAAGGCCCTCCACGTGGGCAGTGTGCAGAGCCCAGTCAGGAGACCCTTTGGTCCCGGTTGGTGGCACCAACCGGGACCAATAGACATTCACGCGTCAGCACTTCTGTGGCTGGGGTTTTTGTGTTTTTT
>NC_041392.1:711183465-711189815 GCF_002162155.2 Triticum dicoccoides
TTTCATATATTTGTTAGCTAGTTATAATTAATAGAGAGAAGTGTCCTCTATTATGTCCGTGCTTGGTTGACGCTACGTACTATACATACGTATATAGAGAGGACTAGACACGCTAGCTAGCTACTAAGCAAACGAAGGAAACAGAAGATCGTCATGAACATATATGCATATATACAGAGAGAAGTGATATCGACCATCTCTCCTTCTCCGAGAGATTGGTTGAACAACAAGTTCTTGTATATCTATCTGACACTACCGGCTACATATATACAATAATTATCTCTTACAAATATAATCATACGGACTCAGGGTCCACATAGAATTCTCCGTCTTCAGGGATCACGTGGTCAAGAAAGAATGCCGCCAATTCCTCTTGAATTGCTCGCATGCGAGCTGGTGCTAGGAGTTCATCCCGCTTCCGAAACATCTAATTTGAAGAAGGGGGTCAATACATATATATATATATATATATATATATATATATATAAATGAATGAAACTCAACACAAATGATGATAATAAAATAAAATTATGAGTGTTGTTATTTACATACTTCATATTGTTCGTTAGAGTACCCGCCCCGCTCACAGGTCGTGTGGCGGATGGACTCGCAGATGTAGTATCCACAGAAATCATTCCCTTATTCCTGCCACAACCACTTCACAAGAAATAGAGGTCAATCAAACTGATAAGCAAGAATGCTAAATGGTATTGATGAAACTAGCGCTTGAATCACTAGGAGATGCGCGGAACATGCTACTATAGTACTTACTTTCGGGTGTCTAAATTCCAGCTCCTTCGGCAGTCCCGGAACTGTTTTGGTGAATTTTCTCCAAACCCTGCCGGACAAAGAAAACAATTACTTGATATCAGGAAATGAACAAAGTTGCTGATATGGTGGATAATGATCGATTTAACTTACTTCTTGAGGATTTCAGTCATGTCCGCATACTCCTTGGGATCTTTTCGTTTAGAGTCCAAGACGGTTACTACTCCCTGCTCAAGCTTAATCTCTAGGAGAATAAAGTGGAAACTGCACACACATGCATAACTCATGAATTACATTACTATAACCTTGACTAATATATAAGGGAAACCGAATACGCACAAGACAGTAACACTCACCTGAAGTTGTAAGGAAAGAGTATTATATCTTTGTTTTGATTTATTACGAACGATCGTAGCAAGCTGGCCTCGGTAGCTGCGGCATGAAGTTTAACCTGAGTTGCATCTATGAGATATGTGTTAATGAACCCAATATCACCGACTTGTCTTTTCTTCAATTCCGCGATCTTCAATCTGCATAATATAGTGAGGATGATTATAAATACATGCAATGAAAAAGCTAAGCTATATAGAGAAACTTAATGACCGAAGTAGTACTACTTACAGATAGTAGCAGTCGACCGTTGTTTTATCGAGGGCCAATTGATTGAAAAACTGATAGAACTCCTCAAATGGAACAGGCAACAGATCAATTCCAACGAGGTCATGCTCCTTTTTAACTTTCACATACAAAGTACTCCTCCCCCCAGAGTCTCTGCAGATTTTCAAGTACCAATCATGCAATCTTCGCATCATCGTTGATAGAGATCTTTCATCTTTGACGAGAGGCTTCCCGTACTCGTATCTTTGTATCTGCACCTCCATGGGTTCATAATGTACTTCGTCGGGCAGGTAATCTGCAAGATTGCTATAACCGGGCACCATCCTCGGATCATTATCGACGTTGTGGCTAGGCACCTTGAGCGGGGGGCACGATTGCTTCGCTTGTTCGCCGAGCTGGGCAATTTGTTTCCCAGCTCGTCGTTCTTTCAGCCTTTGATCACTGACAGTACTTCCCGACCGCTCCGCTTCGGCAAATTCCTTTCCAATAATGCGGTCATAGTTTCCTTTCGACGGATCAGACTTCGGTGGTTTTGTCAGGGCAGCCAGAGTGCGCTTCACTTTCACCCGATCTACCTTCTCCCCCGGAGGTGGATGTTTCTTTGCTTTCACCCATTCAAAGAATTTCTTCACTTCTTCTCGCATGATCTCGGCGTTCTCCTCCTGGGTCCTCTCGTATGGTAACTTCTCTGGAGTCTTCAGAGAAGGACCGAATCTGTATGTCCTCCCGCCTCTGGTTGTACTGCTAGACGCCGACCGAGCAGACGTAGCGGTTGTCTTCTTTACTTGCTTAAGAGGCGGAGGAGAAGAACTACGACGCGCCGGAGCAGCTGGAGCGGCGGCAGGTCTCTTCCGCCCTTGCTGACGAGGCGGAGAAGGAGGAGGCTGGCTGCTCGGGTGCGTCGGCGCAGGCGGAGAAGGAGGCGGAGTGCCACCACGCGCCGGAGAAGGAGCCGGCCGAGGGCCCTGATCGTCACTCGTCGGAGGAGGAGGAGGTGGAGGCGGAGTGCCCTGACTCGCCGGAGGAGGAGGAGGAGGCGGTGGCGTCCAGTTCGGAAGGTTGATGAGCTCCTTCCGCCATAGGCATGGAGTCTTCAGAGCAGACCCCAGCCGAGTCTCCCCTTCACCGGTAGGGTGGTCAAGCTGGAGGTCCTCAAATCCCTCCGTTATCTCATCCACCATCACCCTAGCATATCCTTCTGGAATCGGCCGGCAGTGAAAAGTTGCGCCGGGTTCAGTAGGAAAAACAGAGCCAACAGCCGCCTTGACCTTCAAATTCATCCATTGCGTCATAAGGTGGCAATTTTGAGACTCCATTATAGCATCCACGGGATAGCTGGCAGGAGCCGTCAAGGCATGCTCCAGCTGAAGCAGCTCGGTGGAAGCCACACTGCTTCTGCGCTGAGATGGCGGGGTAGCTTCGGGGGAGGCTTCGGCAGTACGTTTGCTACAATTTGCTTCTCGTTCCTCTATCGCGTCTACCCTTGCTTGCAGCGCCTGCATTTGGGTCTGCTGCACTTTTTTCCTCCTCTCATGGGATTTGTAACCGCCTGCGTCCGGAAACCCAACCTTCCACGGAATGGAGCCTGGCGTGCCTCGTGTCCGTCCAGGGTGCTCAGGATTCCCGAGGACCATTGTGAGCTCGTCATTCTCTCTGTCTGGAAAGAACGTCCCTTCATGCGCTGCTTCGATATACTGCTTAAGCTTACTGACTGGTATATCCATTTGATTGTTCGTCCAAATGCACTTCCCTGTTACAGGGTCCAGTGTTCCGCCAGCCCCGAAGAACCAAGTCCGGCAACGGTCTGGCCAGTTAATTGTCTCTGGTTCGATCCCTTTATGAACCAGATCATTCTCAGTCTTGGACCACTTAGGCCGGGCTACGAGGTAGCCACCTGACCCCGTGCGATGGTGAAGCTTCTTCTTCACAGCATTTTGCTTGTTTGTCGCCGACATCTTCTTACTCTTTTCCGATGTCTTATGGGCCACAAATGCGGGCCAGTGATCTCTGATATTCTCATATCTGCCCTTGAATTCTGGTGTCTCATTATTTTCGATAAACTTATTCAGCTCTTTCTTCCACCTCCTGAATAGTTCTGCCATCCTCTTCAGAGCAAAAGACTTGATTAATTTCTCTTTAACTGGGTTCTCTGGATTATCCTCAGGCGGTAGGGTGAAATTTGACTTCAGCTCAGTCCAAAGATCATTTTTCTGCATATCATTGACATAAGAGACCTCAGGGTCTTCTGTAGCCGGCTTAAACCATTGCTGGATGCTTATCGGGATCTTGTCCCTAACCAGAACCCCGCACTGAGCAACAAATGCGCTCTTTGTCCGGAGGGGTTCAATAGGTTGGCCGTCGGCCGCGATTGCTATGATCTCAAACTTTTCATCCGAGCTCAACTTTTTCTTCGGGCCTCGTCTCTTTACCGAAGTTGTGCTCGATCCGGAGGGCTAGAAAAAAGAATAAAGACTTAATTAATATGTGTACATACCAAAACAATGAATGCATCAATCAGCTAGTCAGCATAGGCTTAACTAATATATATACCTGGCCGGACTCGGTTCGGTCACCGGAGCCGTCATCACGGTCTCCTTCTTGCACCGGCATTGGGTCACCGGAGCCGTCCTCATGTTCTTCTTCTTGCACCGGCATTAGGTCACCGTAGCCAGCTTGTTCACCCTCTCCTTCCAGACCATCGGTTTCGTTGAGAAACAACGAGATGGCATCACTTCCTTCTGCGATTATGTCCCTCAACAACGCTTCTTTTGTTACTTCGTCTAGGGCGGTGTCCATAGTTTCTACAAATATTTACAACATGGCAATTATTATTCAAACATGATAGATGGATATATTAGTGCCAAACGTAGAACTAGCTACCTAATCATAGTAAGCTATCGGGAGGGGGTATATATCGACAACGACGACACTACATCTATGTCCCTCGACGACCTTCGTTCCCGATAAAAAAAAGAGGAAGAAGAAGAAAAATAAGAGGAGAAGAAAGAATAGAGGAGAAGATCTCCTCTATTCTTTCTTCTCCTCTTTTTTTCTTCTTCCTCTTCTTTTTTTATCCTCTTCTTCCTCTCATGTTCGATAGGATCGCCGAGGGGTCGGGAGGTTGCCTAGTGTCAAGGGATTCAACAAAACCATGTCTTCATCATTAGGCGAAAGTAACATGTGCATGATGGTACGAAGCTCTTCAAAGTTGTTCTGGAACGGAGTCCCAGATAGGATAATTCGCTTTTTGGTACAAAGTTCAGCAAGAGCCTTCCGAATATCGCTATTTGGAAGGCCTTTGCTGAATTCGTACCAAAAAGCGGATTATTCTATCCGGGACTCCATTCCAAAACAACTTTGCAGAACTTCGTACCAACATGCCCTGGTTACTTCCGGCTAATGATGAAGGCATGGATTTCTTCAATACTTTGACACTAGGAAACCTCTCTCTACTTCCAGCTAATAAGAATAAGAAGAAGAAGAAGAATAAGAAGAAGAAGAAGAAGAAAAGAAGAAAAAAAAGAGGAGAAGAAGAAAGGAATAGTGGAGAAAAGAGAAAATAGAATATATTCTATTTTCTCTTCTTCTCCACTATTCCTTTCTTCTTCTCCTCTTCTTTTTCTTCTTTTTTCTTCTTCTTATTTATTTCTCCTCTTCTTTTCGGTAGAGGAAACCCTAAATAGCTAGCAAGTATCGTGGGTGTGAGATACATGTGGCCTTCGGTGTCGGACACTACATCCACGTCCCACAAGTGACGTGGGCGTCGAAGCCCGCGCCACTTGTGGGATGTGGGTGTAGTGTCCGACACCGACGGTACATGTATCTCACACCGATGATACTTTCTATTTAGGGTTTCTCCTCTACCGCTCGGCGACCCTCTCGACGACCCTCGTTCCCGATAAAATAAAGAGGAAGAAGAAGAAGAAAAAAGAAGAGAAGAAAGAATAGAGGAGAAGACTTCCTCTTCTTCCTCTCCTCTTCTTCTCCCTCTTATTCCCCTTCTTCTTCGCCTCTCTCATGAATGTCCGACGTTCTCGACCCCCCCACGTGTCGAAGAAAAAAAAGAAGAAAAAAAAATAGGAGAAGAAGAAAGGAATAGAGGAGAAGAAGAGAAAAATAGAATATATATTCTAATTTTCTCTTCTTCTCCTCTATTCCTTTCTTCTTCTCCTCTTCTTTTTCTTCTTTTTTCTTCTTCTTATTTATTTCTCCCAGTCTTCCCCTCCCCTCTCGGCGACCCTAGACCCCCTCTCGACCCTCGACCCCTAGGCGACCGTCGACCCCTCTCTTTTTTTCTTCCTCTTCTTTTTTATCCTCTTCTTCCTCTACCGCTCGGCGACCCTCGACGACCCTCGTTCCCGATAAAAAAAAGAGGAAGAAGAAGAAAAAAAAGAGGAGAAGAAAGAATAGAGGAGATCTTCTCCTCTATTCTTTCTTCTCCTCTTTTTTCTTTTCTTATTCCTCTTCTTTTTTTATCCTCTTCCTCCTCTCATGTTCGACGACCCTCGACCCCTCGGCGACCCTAGACCCCCTATCGACCCCCTCTTCTTCTCCCTCTTCTTCCCCTTCTTCCCCGCCTAAAATGACCTAAAATGAAAATAACCTAAAATTCACTAAAGTTATCGATGACCCTCTCGACACACCCATGAATAAGAAAATATATCATCTTCTTCATCTCCTCTTCTTTGCACATTCACATAGCCACATACACATACATAGCCACATACATATAGAACTTTTCTGAACATATATATATAGCCACATTCATATAGAACTTTTCTGAACATATATAGATGATTTTCTAAAAAAGTAACTTTTGCATATATGAACAGAGAGCAGCGGCGACAATGGGTGGCATCGTCGGCGACGGGGATGGGAAAGGGGGGAGCTCACTGGGGGCGGGCGGCGACGGGGAGAGGAGGCCAGCGACGGGAAAGGAGCTACGGCGGGCTCGGGGATGCCGG
>NC_041392.1:711190073-711196659 GCF_002162155.2 Triticum dicoccoides
GAGGAGGCGGGGCTCGGGGCAGGGCGGACGGCAGCGAGCTCGGGGCGGGGTGGCACACGGCGACGGGGATGGCCGCGGGCTCGGGGCGGCACACGGCGGCGACGGGGACGATCGAGGAGGCGGGGCTCGGGGCAGGGCGGACGACGGCGACGAGGAGGACGATCGAGGAGGCGGGGCTCGGGGCTCGGCGACGGCGACGGCGACGACGATGGGGTAGGGCGCAGCGACGGCGACGAGGAGGACGAGCAGCCTGGCGGCGTCGGCGATGGGGAATGGAGCAGTTGGCGAAAATTTCGCAAGGGTTGTATATATAGCCAGAGCAATGGTCCCGGTTTGTGGCACAAACCGTGACCAATGCACCCCTTTGGTCCCGGTTGGTGGCACCAACCGGGACCAAAGGGGGGCATTGGTCACGGTTGGTGCCACGAACCGTGACCAATGCCCCCTTTAGTCCCGGTTGGTGCCACCAACCGGGACCAATGCCCTTGTGCTGCCAGCGCCCAAAAGTTTAGTCCCACATCGCTAGCTGAAGGGCGCCGACACTGGTTTATAAGCCCTGTTGTGCCTCCCCATTCAAGCTCCTCTCTAATGCAGGCTTTCGGGCCTAAACTTGCTACTGCCTGTGGGCCTATTGGGCCTCTGCGGGCCTGAATCCTGGCCCATGTAGGGTTTCTAGTCGTATTCAGGCCGTGGAGGCCCAGTAGGAGGCATTTTTTTTGGTTTTTTCTTTTTTATTTCTACATTTTTTTGGTTTTTTATTTTTTTATTTCTACTAAAAACTAAATACTTATAGTTTTTTAGTGATTTCTTTTTGCTTTTAGGTCACAAAAATTATAAACTTTCTGTTAGTGCCATTAGTTTTAAATTTTGAATAGTTTAAATTTGAATTTTTAAAAATTTGTGTGAATCACTAGTTTATGAATAACTTTACTATAAAAATAGATTTTTTTTTCTATTTATTTTTTATTTATACTTACAACTAAATAGTTATAGTTTTTTAGTGATTTCTTTTTGCTTTTAGGTCACAAAAATTATAAACTTTCTGTTAGTGCCATTAGTTTTAAAATTTTGAATAGTTTAAATTGGAATTTTATAAAATTTGTGTGAATCACTAGTTTATGAATAACTTTACTATAAAAATAGAATTTTTTTCTTCTTTGCTATTTGTATTTTATTTATACTTACAATTAAATACTTATAGTTTGATTTTAGGTCACAAAAATTATATTCTTTTTGCTATTGAAGAATATTATAGTTTTATTTTAGTTGATCATAACATAATATTTTAATTGATTGTTTTTATTTTCATAAAAGTTTTGTAGTTCATTCTGTTTGCTATTAATTCATTCTTTGAGCTAAATGACTCTGAAATTGGAAAGCATTTCAAAATGAACTTTGAAAAGGTTGAAAGTTGGCATGGTATCATCATTTCACCCACATAGCATGTTCCAAAAAGTAGAGAGGGTTACGACAAAAACTTGATGCACTTCGTGTACAAAATGGACAATCACTTTCGAAGTATCAAAGTTTCGAACCATAAGACATGAAAGCATTTCAAATGAACTCTGAAAAAGTTGAAAGTTGGGATGGTATCATAATTTCACCGACATAGCATTTGCTTATTGCGGGAGAAAGTCTTCACTTTTTCTTCGCTTGTGTCATTTGCTTGTTGCGCCGTAACCATGGATAATCTTCATTGTTTATCAGGATGCTTGGGTCAGCCTTGACATTGAAGGGAGGAATTTCATGAAACTTTTCATAATCTTCAGACATGTCTGTCTTGCCGTCCACTCCCAGGATGTCCCTTTTTCCTGAAAGAACTATGTGGCGCTTTGGCTCATCGTATGATGTATTCGCTTCCTTATCTTTTCTTTTTCTCGGTTTGGTAGACATGTCCTTCACATAGATAACCTGTGCCACATCATTGGCTAGGACGAACAGTTCGTCAGTGTACCCAAGATTTTTCAGATCCACTGTTGTCATTCCATACCGTGGGTCTACCTGTACCCCACCGCCTAACAGATTGACCCATTTGCACTTAAACAAAGGGACCTTAAAATCAGGTCCATAGTCAAGTTCCCATATGTCCACTATGTAACCATAATATGTGTCCTTTCCGCTCTCGGTTGCTGCATCAAAGCGGACACCGCTGTTTTGGTTGGTGCTCTTTTGATCTTGGGCGATCGTGTAAAATGTATTCCCATTTATCTCGTATCCATTGTAAGTCAATACAGTCAAAGATGGTCCCCTGGACAACAAGTACAACTCATCACAAACAGTGTTGTCACCTCTGAGACGTGTTTTCAACCAACTGCTGAAAGTCGTGATGTGTTCACATGTAATCCAGTCGTCGCACTGCTCCGGGTGTTTGGAGCGCAGACTGTTCTTGTGTTCATCGACATACGGGGTCACCAAGGTAGAGTTCTGTAGAACTGTGTAGTGTGCTTGAGACCAAGAATATCCGTCCCTGCATATTATTGAGTCTCTTCCAAGAGTGCCTTTTCCAGTCAGTGTCCCCTCATACCGCGATTTAGGGAGACCTATCTTGTTAAGGCCAGGAATGAAGTCAACACAAAACCCGATAACATCCTCTGTTTGATGGCCCATGGAGATGCTTCCTTCTGGCCTAGCGCGGTTACGGACATATTTCTTTAGGACTCCCATGAACCTCTCAAAGGGGAACATATTGTGTAGAAATACGGGCCCCAGGATGACAATCTCGTCGACTAGATGAACTAGGACGTGCGTCATGATATTGAAGAAGGATGGTGGGAACACCAGCTCGAAACTGACAAGACATTGCGCCACATCACTCCTTAGCCTTGGTATGATTTCTGGATCGATCACCTTCTGAGAGATTGCATTGAGGAATGCACATAGCTTCACAATGGCTAATCGGACGTTTTCCGGTAGAAGCCCCCTCAATGCAATCGGAAGCAGTTGCGTCATAATCACGTGGCAGTCATGAGACTTTAGGTTCTGAAACTTTTTCTCTGGCATATTTATTATTCCCTTTATATTCGGCGAGAAGCCAGTCGTGACCTTCATACTGAGCAGGCATTCAAAGAAGATTTCTTTCTCTTCTTTCATAAGAGCGTAGCTGGCAGGACCTTTATACTGCTTCGGAGGCATGCCGTCTTTTTTGTGCAAACGTTGCAGGTCCTCTCGTGCCTCAGGTGTATCTTTTGTCTTCCCATACATGCCCAAGAAGCCTAGCAGGTTCACGCAAAGGTTCTTCGTCACGTGCATCACGTCGATTGAGGAGCGGACCTCTAGGTCTTTCCAGTAGGGTAGGTCCCAAAATATAGATTTCTTCTTCCACATGGGTGCGTGTCCCTCAACGTCATTCGGAACAGCTAGTCCACCGGGACCCTTTCCAAAGATTACGTAGTGTAAATCATTGACCATAGCAAGCACGTGATCACCGGTGCGCATGGCGGGCTTCTTCCGGTGATCTGCCTCGCCTTTGAAATGCTTGCCTTTCTTTCGACATTGATGGTTGGTCGGAAGAAATCGACGATGGCCCAGGTACACATTCTTCCTGCATTTGTCCAGGTATATACTTTCAGTGTCATCTAAACAGTGTGTGCATGCGTGGTATCCTTTGTTTGTCTGTCCTGAAAGGTTACTGAGAGCGGGCCAATCGTTGATGGTCACGAACAGCAACGCCTTAAGGTTAAATTCCTCCTGTCTGTGCTCATCCCACGTACGTACACCGTTTCCATTCCACAGCTGTAAAAGTTCTTCAACTAATGGCCTTAGGTACACATCAATTTCGTTGCCGGGTTGCTTAGGGCCTTGGATGAGAACTGGCATCATAATGAACTTCCGCTTCATGCACATCCAAGGAGGAAGGTTATACATACATAGAGTCACGGGCCAGGTGCTGTGATTGCTGCTCTGCTCCCCGAAAGGATTAATCCCATCCGCGCTTAAAGCAAACCATACATTCCTTGGGTCCTTTGCAAACTCATCCCAGTACTTTCTCTCGATTTTTCTCCACTGCGACCCGTCAGCGGGTGCTCTCAACTTTCCATCTTTCTTTCGGTTCTCACTGTGCCATCGCATCAACTTGGCATGCTCTTCGTTTCTGAACAGACGTTTCAACCGTGGTATTATAGGAGCATACCACATCACCTTCGCAGGAACCCTCTTCCTGAGGGGCTCGCCGTCAACATCACCAGGGTCATCTCGTCTGATCTTATACCGCAACGCACCGCATACCGGGCATGCGTTCAGATCCTTGTATGCACCGCAGTAGAGGATGCAGTCATTAAGGCATGCATGTATCTTCTCCACCTCCAATCCTAGAGGGCATACGATCTTCTTTGCTGTGTATGTACTGTCGGGCAATTCGTTATCCTTTGGAAGCTTCTTCTTCAATATTTTCAGTAGCTTCTCAAATCCTTTGTCAGCCACAGCATTCTCTGCCTTCCACTGCAGCAATTCCAGTACGGTACCGAGCTTTGTGTTTCCATCTTCGCAATTGGGGTATAACCCTTTTTTGTGATCCTCTAACATGCGATCGAACTTCAGCTTCTCCTCTTGACTAATGCATTGCGTCCTTGCATCGACAATGACCCGGCGGAGATCATCATCATCGGGCACATCGTCTGGTTCCTCTTGATCTTCAGCAGCTTCACCCGTGGCAGCATCATTGGGCACATCGTCTGGTTCCTCTTGATCTTCACCAGCTCCCCCCGTTGCAGCATCACCGTATTCAGGGGGCACATAGTTGTCATCGTACTCTTCTTCTTCGCCGTCTTCCATCATAACCCCTATTTCTCCGTGCCTCGTCCAAATATTATAGTGTGGCATGAAACCCTTGTAAAGCAGGTGGGAGTGAAGGATTTTCCGGTTAGAGTAAGACCTCGTATTCCCACATTCAGTGCATGGACAACACATAAAACCATTCTGCTTGTTTGCCTCAACCGCATCGAGAAACTCATGCACGCCCTTAATGTACTCGCGGGTGTGTATGTCACCGTACATCCATTGCCGGTTCATCTGCATGCATTATATATAATTAAGTGTCCAAATTAATAGAAATTCATCATCACATTAAAACCAAAGTGCATACATAGTTCTCATCTAACAACATATAGCTCTCCAGAGCATCTAATTAATTAAACCATACATTGAAACTATGTAAAACATTTCAATGCGAAAACAAATGCGATCATAATCGCAACCAAGGTAACAATTGATCCAACGGCATAATGATACCAAGCCTTGGTATGAATAGCATATTTTCTAATCTTTCTAATCTTCAAGCGCATTGCATCCATCTTGATCTTGTGATCATCGACGACATCCGCAACATGCAACTCCAATATCATCTTTCTCCTCCTAATTTTTTTTTAATTTTTCCTTCAACAAATTGTTTTCTTCTTCAACTAAATTTAACCTCTCGACAATAGGGTCGGTTGGCATTTCCGATTCACATACATCCTAGATAAATAAAATCTATGTCACGTTGGTCGGCATAATTTTCATAAACAATAAATTAACCAATAGTTATAAAGATAATATACATACCAAAGCCGAATCATAGACAGGACGAGGGCCGACGGGGGCGGATACCAAAACCATCGCACTATATAAGATGCAATAATAAATGTAAGAAAATGATACAAGTATCTATCTAAACATACAAGTAAGAATATTTTTCCTTTCAGAAAGAAGATAAGAACAAGAGGCTCACCACGGTGGTGTCGGTGATGAGATCGGCGCGGGTGATCGACGGCGGTGAAGACGGGGATGGGTCGTGATGGACCGCTAAATCTAGACAAATCTCGAGAAAAATGGAGCTTGGAGGTCGGGCTTCGAGAGGAGAAAGCTTAAGTAGTGTGGCTCGGGCATTCCATCGAACACCTCATGTGCATAGGAGGTGAGCTAGAGCACCACAAAGCCCTCTCCCCCTCGGCCAGAAAAAACAGAGCACTGTGCTCTGCTCTTGCGCGAGGGGGTATATATAGGCACCTCATTGGTCCCGGTTGGTGGCATGAACCGGGACTAAAGGGGTGCCTTTGGTCCCGGTTTAAGCCACCAACCAGGACCAATGGTGGTGGGCCAGGAGCGAGGCCCATTGGTCCCGGTTCGTCCCACCAACCGGGACCAAAAGGTCCAGACAAACCGGGACCAATGGCCCACGTGGCCCGGCCGGCCCCCTGGGCTCACGAACTGGGACCAATGCCAACACTGGTCCCGGTTCTACACTGAACCGGGACTAATGAGCTGAGCCGGCCTGGACCATAGCCCTGTTTTCTACTAGTGTGTCCATCGTCTATTTATGCTTCCGTTTGCTATCCCAAGGAACCTAACCCATGTGACGTGAAGCAGCGCAAGACTAGCTAGTCATGCCCACTGATTTGCAGCCAAAAATGGGCGGCAGTCTTCCAGAATACGTTTCAACTTTCGGCCGGGGCAGCTAAAGGATTTACTGTAAGAGTGCAGAAATGTTGTTACAAAACATAACATTTTTCAGGCTTCGGCACGAAGTAGAAAGAGGGGTGCATATATGGGTCACAGGGCATGATCACAAATAATTTCTTAGTAGTCAGGCATGCTATGTTCCCAACGGCGA
>NC_041392.1:711197413-711204604 GCF_002162155.2 Triticum dicoccoides
TATGGAATATGTACATTGGAGATGACGAGTACTATGGGACTATAAGTTGAAAGTCTTTTTGTAGATTGCACTTGTCGGCTATTATCTGTCTTTTTCCTTTCTAAGAAACGTTTTGAACTGCAACCTCAAACTAGAGCCATTAACCATATTATTTGCATCGATGAGCCGATTCGCGAGAGCCTACCTTTTAATTGGGAAACTTTTACCAAACAACCAGATATACTGGATAATGTTGTTCTTAGTTATATCCAGCCAAAGGACAGTCATATTAAAACATGCAAAGTGCAAAATAACCATGAGAATGAACACAAATGACCAGAGCTTTGGGTGATGTGGGTATATATTATCAGGAAGGAACACGCGTGTGTAGTTCAGGCGTGATGATGGACCAGTCGAACATGTCCATTTCACTATGCCTCTTCGATTCACGAGATTGCAAAAGCACAAGAATAAGAAAACATAAGAATGAGATAGGATTGCATGTGCAAAACAGAGGATGGTGAAAACACATGAATTTGCCGAATTCTGTGTTTGATTTGCAAGAATAGGAAAACATGGGAATCCTAAAAGGCATAGTCAAATTAAGGTTAAAACATTTGAAAATTTCAGATTAAGTTAATACACTATGTTAGTTATGGCATTTGCCTTGGTCTTTGTGCATATTATGCTTGTAAAAGAGAGGTTAGGGTGGATCGTAAAATTTCTTTGTTTGTCTTAAAACCAAAGAAAAATCTTTGCATTTTCCCTATGGTACATTCTTTTGAATTATAAGCAATGTAACCATTGAAAAAACTTTCTATTCATGCATTCTTCCTTCACTTATCCTAAGTATTAAAGAGGGCCCTAATTTGTGCAAATGGATGATAACTCATTCATTGTACCCTTCGCTTAAAATGGTTACTAGGAAACTTCAACGTAACACATTAAACCCATCACTTTCACCCTTTTTGCAAACAAGGGCAAATACTCATGGCTAGGCCTTTAGCTTAAAATGTCCATCCAATTATCATGGTTGTATTTTTTTATCCCAAGGACTCTTGCTAGTGCAACCCATGTGACATGAATCAGCGCAAGACAAGCTAGTCCACTTTTTTGCAGACAAAGATGGACGGCCATGTTTTAGAATTGGTTGTGATTTTTGGGGAATTTTTTTACTGCAAGTGTGGTATGATCGCAGAATATTTTTTTAGGGTAACATAGTAATGGTAAGGCACAATTCCATGTATCTTCACACGATGAAATACATCCCCCAACTTTCTCAAGCCACACTTCATCCGTGCACAATCAAGTTTCAAAAGACAAAAAGAAAACACAGCTCAATTAACACAAATTACAACAAAAAATTGGCATGGCAAAATAATATGTACGGTAAGCTTGTTAAAGTAGTGTTACAAAGCAATGGATACATTTGATGCATTAGAACTCGGCTCAATTTCGTAAAGGTTACCAGGTATTCAATTAATCAGGAAATCCAAGCCAATTACTACCCCTGTTCAAGAATTCATCCGATTAACCAGTTAACTTGCCAATTAATCCCTACTCGTAGGGTCACCGAGTAGCCGATAAACCGATAAATCATCCGATTAATTGATTAAATGGCCGATTAACTTGCCGATTAGCCTATTAATCCCCTACTCGCCAACCAACCGAGCAGCTACCAGTTAACGATTTCCTCAACAATGATTACTACTAGTACCTCTTTTTGGGTGTTCCTAGCTAGAGAACAAGCGAAGCAGGCCATGCAAAATAGTCACCGCATCTCGTCTCCCTTGGCGGCTCGAGGAGCAACCCTAAGCCGCTGCCACCACCTCCCGTCAGCCCTTCCTTTTCTCGCCGCCACCGGTCCTCCGGTCCTCTACCGCTCCCTCTAGACCACCGTGTTGGGCACATGCAGCTCTCTCAGTGGCAACTACTTGTTAGGATTGGGGTTGGTTGCTTCCTTTATGGCTTGTGGTCACGTCCGATCAAATTAGCGAACGGTTTTGTCAGTGTTGGATTTGGAAGGATTTCTCCTTCAGATCTGGCCTTGGCGACACGGTAGGCTACTCGATCCGCAGATTGCGGTGGACATCGAAGTCTTCGTTGGGGTCATCTCTTCACATCCAGTGGCTACTACCGGCGACACGTATGTGGGAGGGAGCCAAAGGCTCCACTGTTGGTTTTGACGGCTCTCGCTCTAGCTAGTTTTCCTTTGATTGTGAGATGCAATTTATGGGCGGCGGCTTGATGTAGAGGGTATGGTTCTGTTGCGGGGGCGGTGGGAGTTCTAGCCTAGCGCATGTAGTTGTTGGGATCACGGAAAAGTGGTAGTGACAACACATGATTGAATTCGATTTGGCGCTTCTCGAGTGCCTGGTCTCGAGCTCCGGGGTGAAAACCCTAGGTATGACCTGAGTTTGTTAGACCTAGAAATGGCGATGTTTTTGTGTCATTACCTTGTTGAAGGCATTAATTGCTTGGATATGCTCAGATTTGTTCTTCAGAGCGAAAACTAGAACCAGGCCTTTAGTTGTTGGATCCGGTGTGGTGATGCTTGAGCATCATTCCAGTCATGAAGGGATTGTCATTCAAAAACTTTTCCCGTTGTCCTTGTGGTGTCAACAGATAATTGGTATAAATATGGTTGTTGCTGTAGTTTATTGATCGCTATGGAATTTGTCTTTCCTTTTCTTTGCTAAGGCATATAGTTTTTGTCTTATATGACTGTGCTCTTTGCCGGCATGTTTATTTGTGTGTGTGCATTGATTTTGACTATGTGAACTCTATCTATGCAGAGGACGGGTGTGTGCTCATTGTGTTTGTATCCGCTTGATGCTTCATTTTAAGTCAATAAAATCCAACTTGGTCGAAAAAAAGAAATACAACAGAGTATACAGTGCAATGAAGGAAACACCATTAGAGAAGATGGTAATGACAGAAAGTTGATAAGTTTACTCTGCGGGTATATGCTTTCTCAGCTCATTGGTCAATTTTTCATATTCATCGAGATTCGAAATAACCAACAGTGTGGTTTTCACTTCTGATGGATGAGCATGAGAGCGAGCCCGGGAGTGAGCCGTGGAAACTGATAATTCTACTAGTGCCAGTATGTGACAATGCATCGACCGCCAGCCTCGACATCAAGATTGGTGTGGTGAGTCCGGGTACTGAAATGTTTTGCTGAAGGTATGCATACAAACAAAAGGCATGCAGTTTAGTTTGGTGGTGAAACTTTGAATTGCTGATAACTTCTGAACCAAATTTTGATTTTAAAACTTTTATAGATTTGAATTCACGTCAATATGACCTTTAAAACAAGAATAATGTTGGATGCATTTTGAATAGTTTGAATTTATTATTTAATTCATATTTCAATTCCACTTATGTGACAAACTAGTTTCACTTGTTAAAAAAAACTAATTTCACTCATTTTAAATAACTGATTTCACTAAATTCAAAAAATATATTCATTTCACCCGATTTCACTTATTTCATACTCATTATATTTGAGCATATAAAAAATATTTACGATGTTCACTACTTCAGAAAAGTGATTTTGATTGTTTCAAAAGACTCAACTTAATTATTTCACTCATATAGTTTTTTTCACTCGATTCAAAAAATGATTTCTCTCATTTCAAAAAACTAATTTCACTCATTAAGAAAACAAATTTCACTATTTAAAAGAAACTAATTGCATTCATTTCCAAAACTGATTTCACTCATTTAAAAGAAGTGGATTTCACCCATTTCGAAAAAGCATATTTGCAATTTTTTATGTAACTCCTTTGATTTTCACTCCTTCATTCTTTTATGAAATATGAAAAATTAAAATAAATGACATAAGCCTAGTATCAAAATGTGAAAATGTTATTCACTCACTTGAAAAAGTGATTTTGCTCATTTCA
This sequence comes from Triticum dicoccoides, assembly GCF_002162155.2. Taxonomy (NCBI): domain Eukaryota; kingdom Viridiplantae; phylum Streptophyta; class Magnoliopsida; order Poales; family Poaceae; genus Triticum; species Triticum dicoccoides. Next base: position 711,201,301 of record NC_041392.1, read on the forward strand.
AAAAGTGATTTCACGCATTTCAGAAAACCTTAGTTCACTCAATTCTGGAACACCATTTTCAGTTAGTTCGGAAAATTAGTTTTCTCTGATTTTGAAGCAACTTCACATATTTTGATTGATTTAAAAAATATTTTTCAGTTATATTTCACAAATATCGGATTCACAGACTTAAGTAACCTGCTTCGCAAATAAACATTTTTACAAAAAAAGGTGAGTGAAATAAGTGGATCGAAATTTAAATGTGTTTGAAATGTAGCATCAAAGGTTTCAAATATATAAAAAATCAAAAATGAAATTACATTTTAAAATATATGAACGGTTGAAACTTTTTTTATGGGAAATGAATGATTACTGACAAACAGAAAATAAAAAAATGGGTTCGTAGGGAGGGCAAGCAGAGATAGTGAATGTGCCATATCTGTACTTGAGTTCGAAAAAAAAGAGAGAGATGGAGACCATGGATATGCATCGTTTCATAAGAAAAATACCAACGTGCAAAATTAGGAAAGGAATCAAATACAACAGAGGGATACTTAACGAGGTGTCGTCCACTCATTGGCTTGTGGGTGCCGCTAGAAATGTTTTTTTTGAGCATCAGTACAGACACAAGCGCTCATATACACGCGCATACATTCACCCCTATGGACGCACACACGCACACCCTACCCCTATGAGCACCTCCGAGAAACTGAGCCGGCATATCATCTTGAGATTTACGAAGTCACCGTAGGCACCTCGTCGTCGACGGGAACGTCTCCTCCCACTGAAAGCGTATCGCCGAAAATCCTGAAATAAATCCGGAAATAATGCGAGCACCAGGATTTGAACCCTGATGGATTGGGGATACCACTGTCCACCTAACCAACTCAACCACAGGTTGATTCGCGCCGCTAGAAATGTTTGCAGTGAGGCGTAACTGAATGATGTGCCGAAATGGGGGAGTGAGACGGACACGGGCCCACGAATCAGGCCCAGTTCCTCTCGGAGAAGAAAAATGATGATGCGCCACGTTGGTTCGCTACGTCGGTAAGTCCAAAACGAATCCGATGGGTGCACCAACACGACTACGTCGGTATATCTTCCAACCTCTCGTCGTCTCTTCTCTCCGACCAAACCCTATGGAGCCGCCGCGCCGCACCAAGCGCCCCGCCGGAGACGGCGAGGACGACGACGCCAAGGCCGCCTCCAAAGCACCACGCTACGACGGCGCCGCGGCCTACGACTTCCTCGACGATGACGATCTTGATGGCGTGTCCTCGCACGGCACCCGCGGCGACATCGGGTTCCTGGACGAGAGCGACAGCTTCGTGGAGCGCGCGGCGCGGGGCGGCACCAAGAACAAGGAGGAGCCCTGGCTGGGCGCCACCGACGTCGACGGCGAGTCCCCCGGCCCCGCCGCCACGAAGCGCGCTAGGAAGGCCATGCAGAGGCAGGAGGAGGACGAGCGGATCCTGGAGGGCGTCGTCGGCTCCCGCGCCGTCTTCGACATCAAGAAGCGGATCGCCGGCCTCCTCCAGCCCGGCGAGACGGTCCCGCGTGCGCTGCGGAGGCTCAAGGGAGACAAACGTGGCAGAGGGAAGGGGATGGACGAGCCGGCGCGGCGCGCGTTCGACGAGCTGATGGACGCATCTGCGGAGCTCGTGCGGCGCGGCGACCTCGACGCGTACACGGACGACCGCGAGGCCTTCGAGCGCGGCGCCTGGGACTACGAGCACGCGCGTCGCCGTCGCCGCCTGGCGCGTGAGGCTCCAGAAGACGACGAAGCTGATCAACAGACCGCCGCCGCGAGCGTCGGAGCCGACACCGTCGGCGCCGGCTCGAAGATCGCGGCGGAATCGTCCAGTGGACAGGCAGCTAATCCTGACCCGCCTGCAGCGCAGCCTGATGCTTCGGGTGCGACGACGGAGGAGGAAGCCGGCGGCGTCGTCGCGGGCTGTGATTACGTGTACGATCCGTCGTCGGGCTACTACTACAGCGGCAGCACGGGGCACTACTACGACGCCGCGTCCGGGTGCTACTGCTCGGCGTCCACGGGCACATGGTTCTCCTACCATGTCGACGGCGAGGCGAGCAGTACTCCGGCCGGCACGCACGTCGGAATGTAGGGGCGCACTGCTGCAAATGTTTGGCTGATCGTGTAGTCATTTTGACGTCTACTGACTACTGAGTTGATGTGATTGTGTATCAAGAGGACTTTAGCTGTCGATTAAATCATCGCTTATTTTGTTTGTCAAAGGAAACATAATTTTGCGTGTTATTGCTAAGCATGTTTCATTTTATTCCAATCTTGTTCAAGAAACGTTTCACAATTCATGAAGTTCAAGTGCATTTATCTTTACATATGTTTCATTTTATTTGGTCTTGTTTCAGTAACGTCTCAATCGCATTTGAACAAACTTTTCATAAAAAATTAAATACGTTCATTTTCAGGCATTTTCATTTTTTTAGTCTTGTTTCAATGAATTTCAGAGACAATCAAGAGATTTTAACACAATTTTCATGATATAAATATCAGTCATGATTTAATGTATTTTAGAAACATTTGAAATGCCCAGTTGACAAAGTTTCAAATGCATTTATTTCCGGCGATCTTTTGTTTTATTTCAGTATTGATTCAACAAAGGGAGTGTCTAATTTTCAGTCATCCGCTTTTCAATTTGGTTTACGTCGTTTTTCTTGTCCACATAGTTCTTGACACGTGTCTAGTAATTTCAGTCAGCACCAAAAAAGATTGTGTTCTTTTCGGTTTCAGGTCGTTTTCTCCCTCCCGCTCTTCAACCTTCAAACACATTTTTTTTCTTTTCTTTTCTTGCGGATGTACCTTCAAACACATTTTGGCCCTAGCTTGTCCCTAATGGCTCACTTGCAAACCCGTTATCGATTTCATAACTTGACATTTTGTGTTTGGACATGGACTAAATGGGAGTGACACACTAGTAGAAAACAGGGCTTTGGTCACAGCTCAATATACACATTAGTCCCGGTTGCATTATGAACCGGAAATAATGTGAGCATTAGTCCCGGTTTGAGCGGCTAAAGGCATTAGTCCCGGTTCAAATGGGACCTTTAGTCCTGGTTTGAGACATGAACCGGGACTAAAGGGTACCCGGTTTGAGACATGAACCGGGACTAAAGGGTGCGATGCCTTCAGTCCCGGTTCATGTCTCAAACCGGGACTAAAGGGTGCGATGCCTTCAGTCCCGGTTCATGTCTCAAACCGGGACTAAAGGGTGCGATGCCTTCAGTCCCGGTTCATGTCTCAAACCGGGACTAAAGGGTGCGATGCCTTCAGTCCCGGTTCATG
>NC_041392.1:711204724-711213940 GCF_002162155.2 Triticum dicoccoides
CCATTTCAGTTTTGAAAAAAAAAGAAAATGATAAAAACTTCAAAAAATAAAATCCTGAGAGATGTAGTTATATTACTACATCTACTAGTTAGGAAAATTAATAAACTTAAATTTGGGCATGTTTTGCAAAAAAGTGTTACGAAAAAGTAAAACGGCTATAATTTTTACATATGATGTCGGAAAAAACATATAATATATCAAAATGTTTTTGCACAGTCCAAAATATTTAACCTTTTTGCCTAAAAATTTACTGGTAGCATTTGGATGTGACTATGAAAACCTAATTTTTTTTGGATTTTTTTGTTATTTTAAATTATTTCAGTGCGCAGGAGCATGTGCTCCCGGGATCCAAATTCGATTTCCGGATACATAGACCGCAACTTTTATTTAAAGATGTATTTCCTATATACATATATGCACACACGCGCGCACACACACACATAGATATATGGGGCCTAGTATGTTTTTTGGTAGCCTTTAACCATCGATAAAATTATTAGTATATGAGATGTATGATATAAAAATTATACCATTAGAAACTCCCTTTCATATACAAATTTCATGGTATGCATTGTGTAACATGCACATAATATATTATTGGTCTAACACATGGTTAAAGGTAATCTCAAAAACGTATTAGACCCTATATATTTGAACAGAGGGAGTACATCAAATGCTAATTGCTAGTGGACATGTGACTTGGTAATTGACAAGGGCTCCACCAACATGCATGTCAATAACTTCATGCATGTGAGCATTAACATTTTCTAAAATACGTCAAACTTGTGTACATGCATATCAACAGACAAGGATCTCATCATGCATATCAATAATAGCCATTTTGCCGATGAGATCATGAGATATATGGTACATTTTGTTAGTACAATGAAAAATCCAGGAATTTGAGTGTGAATTCTTTGATTTTTAACAAGAGTACCACTTTCCTTGGAATTGGTACAATGAATTTTCTTGGAATTGCTACTTATCCAATAAATTATTGAATTTCAGAATAAGTAATTGTTGTTGAAATATTCTTTGGAATTGAGGCCACGAAAACCTGAGTTTTCTTAAGATAAATGATACCAGTGACTTGCACAATTAAAATTACATGAATTTTTATATGGAATTCTCAAATATCCATGCCAAGTGTTAAGTTTAAAACTTTATGAATTTTCATGGAAATCAATTATCTCAAAAGGTAGCACTCTAACAATTGCACTAAGAGTTTCTCTCATACAAAATTACACTAAGAGAGAACATTATCATTATTATAGTGAAACCATTGTATTTGCATTGTAGTTCAGCCAACAAATGTCACTCCAATAACCCAAAAACAAGGTTCACAAATTCAAAATGACGGTAGAAAAATCACATTGTGTAATGTAACTAGAGCGTGTAAAAGGGCATGGGCATTAACAAGCTGCATGTATCAATCATTCCAGGCGCATTAACTAGCTGCATGTGCATGTATTATGCAATAATTTAGTGTATTATCGCAGGAGTAGTTACATGTGTCTGCACTACAAAAGTGCACTTGATTATTGCCATCTCATACTAGTAATCAATAGCGGTATGCACCCTGGAGCCAAACGCCCTCATCGGTATATGGGGCTATTAAATTGATGTTGGTGATTGCCACGTGCCTTCAATGCATTATATTTTGACGACGATATTCATTGGGCTATTCTAGGTTGAAATTTTGGCATAATATCTTCATTTCTATCAAGGTAAGGATAAAATTCTAAATTCGGATGACGTGGTTTTATTCGCATTTTCATGGTAAAAAATTTAGCAATAAGCAAATAGATAATTAAAAGGAGAGCATGTTGTGTGTCCCGTATGATAATTAGAAAAGTTGGTGATATTACCATGAAAACTTATATGGTTTCTTTTCCTATATTCAATAAAGTGATAGTAGATTTTGACCGCACATGGATAGTTGGAGTCCTCTTTATACGTTGACTACATTGTTGATCTATGCAGATGTCGTTGGAAAGGATTGCACTCAATCACCCTTGGTTCCTCTACTTTTGTGCCGCACCAGTTGGAGGCGTGTTTCTACTTTCTTCTTTTCCAGTAAATATGAAGAATTCAAATTCACTGTTTATACTCCCTCTGTTCATTTTTGTAAGACGTTTTAGACAACTGAAATTGAACTGTTTTAGGTCTTATCTTAAATGTCTAAAACGTCTTACAAAAATAGACAGAGGGAGTATTATTTTTCTAGAATAAATGCCTTTTTCAATTCGTCTGCCATTCTGTTAGCCTATTTCACCTATGGTCTCACATGTAATCTGAACATCTAGAGTGTAATCAGATTTGGCATTTCTGCATTTTGTTTTTGCTGATTTATTAAGGGCACATAGAAAATATTGAAATATGTATGTTGATAATATAAAAAGATCTATGTAAAAAAACTGTCATTTCTGATGTCAAATTCTCTCCCTTCGCTATTGCTGGCTTAGATTTGATTACTCACCTGATCACTGACCTTAATCATTTCAATTATGATTTTATGACACAAGTAATTTTAGATCCTCCCACTTCTTTTCCCTTAGGACAATTTTAAAATTGCTTCCATCTTTACAATATGTAATAATAATATCTCAAAGAACAAAGTATTATTCTATATTTAAATGTAAAATACGCATATAGCAATCGATACAACATAAATCAAGAAACAACTTCAGCCACCATGCTTCTTATTCAGTTACCTTAGGGAGCAACTAGGGAGACTAGGGAGCATCCTCTTTAGTCACCGTGGCTCTTCCGATGCAAGGAAACCATGCCAGCCACTACCGCGAGAGCTCGATCCTGCGACCCACCTGGCGCCGAAGCAATCTCGGCCTCATCCCGGAGGTGATCGGCCTTTTTCCGCGCCATGCCGCCCTTCTCCCCTTCCATAAGCTCTCTCACCAGCGCCGCCACCTCCTCTCGCGGGACAATTGCTCCGTCTTTACCGAGGGGAGGCCTCTCCCACAAAGCCAGGCCCACCCGATCCGACGACAGCATCACCGCGTTCATCCTCTGCTCGGCGTACAGCGGCCACGCCACCATCGGCACCCCCGCCGCCACGCTCTCCAGCGTGGAGTTCCATCCGCCATGAGACATGAACCCTCCCACGGCGACATGGTTAAGGATCTCCACCTGCGGCGCCCACAGTGGCACAAGGAGCCCTGTGCCTTTCGTTCTCTCGACGAACCCTTCGGGCAGGTAGCTCAGCGGGTCGTCGTCGGTGGTGGCAGTACCGAGGTAGCCAGCGCTGCTGTCCTTGTCGTTGGGGTGGTGGACCACCCAGAGGAACCTCTGCTCGCTCGCCTCGAGCCCAGCCGCCAGCTCGGCCGTCTGCTCTGTGGACAGCGCGCCGCCGCTGCCGAAGGACACGTACAAGACCGAGCCGTCCGGCTGGTTGTCCAGCCACCGTAGGCAGCTGTGCTTGACCTCGTCCGAGTCGGGGCACCGCCGCCGGGTGAATGGACCCACGGCGTATGCCGGAGGGTACACGCCTTTGTCAGAAAGCTCTTGGAACGCCACCAGCGTCTCGTGCTCCAAAGCGTCCATGGTGTTGACGATGAAGCCTTCCGCGAGGAGGTAGTTGAGACCGAGGTCGACCATGAGCTCGTACACGGGGTCGGAGCGGTTCTGGACGGGTTCGACGAGATCGGCGCCGTGCAGCGGCACGCACCCCGGGAGCATCACGGGCTCCGGGAGGTCGCGGCACTCGCAGGTGGTGGTCCTGGAGAGCTCCGGCGTGTAGAGCAACGATAACAGCGACATGAGGCTGGAGGTGTAGAAGACGTACCCAGGCAGACCCATCTCCTTGCTGACGGCGAGCGCCGCGGGGCAGAGCATGTCGGTCATGAAGGCAGTGATCCCCGCCGGGAGGCCGAGGAGGGAGCGTAGTAAGTCGCGTAGTTGTGGCAGGGCGCGGTTGATGACGGTGAGGATGCGGGTCACCAAGTGCGCGTCGGCTGGGAGGTCGCTGATGGACACCTCCGGGAGCGCGGCGACGGAGACGCCCGGCGGGAGGGAGGCGAGCGGCGAGGAGTGGCCGGGCGTGGACAGGCTGGCGTAAGTGACGATAGTGACGGTGAAGCCGTGGCGCACGGCGAGGCGCTTCGCCAGCTCGGACACCGGGAGGACGTGGCCGGCACCGGAGCTCGTGAGCATGACGACGTGCGCCGCTTGTGCCATGAGACCGTGTTAGCTAGTGTGTCCCATTGCGTTTATTCGATCGGCAGCTAAACACGCATGCATACTGCTTATAAACAGACGGATAGTAGGAGCAACAGGAAAGAAAAGCGTGAGGTAAACGATTCCAGTCACACTCGTGTCGGCCACCACACTCGGTCTGGCACGTACTACGTGCCCCATGCATGGGGCCTCACCCATCCCAGCATCTAGAAACATCATCACCACCGGCCCATAACTCCTCCGGCAATCCCATCGTCTAGATCTGCAATCTAGGTGTTCACCCTGCCATTATTGAGTGAGGAGCGGAGATGCTTGCAGTGGAGGAGGCCCCGCTGTTGCAAAGCACATAATGTACGCGCATGCTGCAAACTGAATGAGGTGCACATCCACCCTCTCACGTTATATCTACTCAAGACACTAGACGACGACAAATGTTATTTTGCACACGCTTCCTTCCACTAATTTTTCGCATATAAATCGTTTGTTTCTTTGCGAAGAACAACATTATCATTTTTTTTTATTTCCACATCCTCTCGTGTCACTATCTACTCAGGACTTGATGAATTGACATGGATGGCGCACCACGGAGCTCTTCTATCTTTAGCTTTTCAAGACGTAATGGAGATAACAACGATGATTACCGTTCTACACACGCTTCCTCACACATTTTCGACACATATCGTAAATTGACAAGTGATATAGGAGTGAGTATTTCCGGTAGTACTATGGATTTCTTCACCCTGTTTGTATGGGTGTGAAGGCTTGCAAGTAATTAAACCCCAACCTTAATTAATTCAGTTGTCACGAGAGATGAAAAATTTATAGTTTAGCTATACTAGCAAAAGTGCCTGTGCGTTGCAACAGAAAAAAAAAATCACATGATCCTTCAAGATTTCATAGGTCCAAGTCTTCTATTTCATACATTAGGTAAACTATGGTTTCTAGTTCAAGCATCACTGACTTATGGCATGTTCAACAGCATTCCAGCACTGGCTCCGCTCTCATGACCTCTAGCACATCCTCACGTTGCCGTCCCGAGGTCATCCGCGCTTCAATTTGAAGTCGAAAGCATGTCCAGTTGTACACGGCAAAGGAAATATCCTTATTAGGGACCCCCCTATCCGAGATCTGTCGAATTAAATCCCGGCAGTTGTCGTCATGTCTATGGTGTTCTTGTTTTCATGCTATGTCTACCTTGGGTTGCTGTAACATGGATGTGGCTGCTCCCTGCCTATGAATGTGACGGTGAAAGTAACTGTTTCACTCAATTGACAACTGTGGGTAAAGCTAGCTTCTCTATATTTACAAGCCACATGTTTTTCTTAACTATTATAGTTTGTTATAATAACAAGTGAAATATGAGAAATGGCAAGACTACTGTAATAGCATATAGTACAGGTCTCAAGCAAGGTAAGAGTACACAATGATTTGGGATGGCCTGTGCATGGCTGATAGTGATTTGTTTATGCGGAGATGCAGAAACAAATGGCATTAAGCCATCGCCAGTTCCAGGGCAACGGTCTATATTAGTCGTGTTATTGGTTTTTCCTTTCCTCTTTTCATTCATTTGTTCGTCATGCAATGCTCAAGTAATTATATGAATGCAAGTTTACTCGCTGTTTTTGGCGAACAATGCATATTTTCTTTTCGTCTGAGCAGAAAGCAAATATATAGGCAGAGAAAACAAGTCCTAAAATCTACATGGCCTAGAGCTTTACTAGCAACCACTGAATGATTTTGTGTTCTTTTGCTACCATTTCTTCTGTGTCTGCCACCTTGCGCTGGCTCCCATGCGCCCTGGCCTGCTGATCTGACCGTCTTGCTTGCTAGGGAGAAAGAAAATATAGTCTTCGCTTTTGCAACTGTCTTTTGTGCGGTAAATGATTGAACTTTGTGGAACGTAGCGTGCAATTTTAAAAAATTTCTTACGCTCATGCAAGATCTATCTAGGAGATGCATAGGAACGAGAGGGGGAGATTGTGTTCATGTACCCTCATAGACCAAAAGTGGAAGCGTTTGACAACGCGGTTGATATAGTCGAACTTCTTCTCGTTCCGACCGATCAAGCACCGAACATACGGCACCTCCGAGTTCTGCACACGTTCAGCTCGATGACGTCCCTCAAACTCTTGATCCAGCAAAGTGTCAAGGGAGAGTTTTGTCAGCACGACGGCGTGGTGACAGTGATGATGAAGTGATCCGCGGAGGGCTTCTCCTAAGCACTACGACAATATGACCGGAGGAGTAAACTATGAAGGGGAGATACCTCTCCAACGTATCTACTTTTTCTCACACTTTTTCTCTTGTTTTGGACTCTAATTTGCATGATTTGAATGAAACTAACCCCGGACTGACGCTGTTTTCAGCAGAACTACTATGGTGTAGTTTTTGTGCAGAAATAAAAGTTCTCGGAATGGAACAAAACTTTTTGAGGATTTTTTATACCAATAATAAGAAGTTCTGGAGCCAAGACCCATCGGAGAGGGGCCCCTAGGTGGGCAAAACCCACTAGGGCACGCCCCCCTCTCCTGGCGTGCCGAGGTGGGTTGTACCCACGTGGTGGCCCCGCCGATGACCCCCCTAATACTATAAATTCACATTATTTCAGGAAAAAATCAGGGAGAAAGAATTATCGCGATCCACAGGATGGAGCCGCCGCCAAGCCCTGTTCTTCCTCGGGAGGGCAGATCTGGAGTCCGTTTGGGGCTCCGAAGAGGGGGATCTTCGTTCTTCGTCATCACCAACCCTTCTCCATCGCCAATTCCATGATGCTCCCCACCGGGAGTGAGTAATTCCTTCGTAGGCTCGCTGGTCGGTGAGGAGTTGGATGAGATTCATCATGTAATCGAGTTAGTTTTATTAGGGCCTGATCCCTAGTATCCACTATGTTCTTAGATTGACGTTGCTATGACTTTGCCATGCTTAATGCTTGTCACTTTGGGCCCGGGTGCCATGATTTCAGATCTGAACCGTTTATGAATTCATCATTATATCCATGTTTTAGATCCGATCTTGCAAGTTATAGTCACCTATGACGTGTTATGATCTGGCAACCCCGGAGTGACAACAACCGGGCCCACTCCCGGTGATGACCGTAGTTTGAGGAGTTCATGTATTCACTATGTGTTAATGCTTTGTTCCGGTTCTCTATTAAAAGGAGGCCTTAATATCCCTTAGTTTCGAATATGGACCCCGCTGCCACGGGAGGGTAGGACAAAAGATGTCATGCAAGTTCTTTTAATAAAGCACATATGACTATTTACGGAATACATGCCTACATTATATCGATGAACTGGAGCTAGTGTCGTATCGCCCTAGGTTATAACCGTCTCATGATGAATATCATCCAACAAGTCACCGATCCAATGCCTACGAATTTACCCTTATTGTTTCTGCTAAGTTACTACTGCTATCATCACTGTTACACTTGTTACAAACTACTGCTATCACTGTTACTGTTACCGTTGCTATTGTCACTACTATCAAAACTATCAAACTACTTTGCTACTGATCACTTTGCTGCAGATAATTAATCTCCAAGTATGGTTTAATTGACAACTCAGCTGCTAATACCTTCAAATATTCTTTGGGTCCCCTTGTGTCGAATCTATAAATTTGGGTTGAATACTCTACCCTCGAAAACTGTTGCGATCCCCTATACTTGTGGGTTATCAAGACCTTTTTCTGGCGCCGTTGTCGGGGAGCATAGCTATATTTGTTGAGTCACTTGGGATTATTACCATATTATCACTATGAAGAATCTGAAGGATCCAAAGACTAAGATTTATCCCTCTAAGACGAGGGGAGGTAAGGAACTGCCATCCAGTTCTACTTTAGATTCACCTTCTGTTATGAGTAAACTTGCAACACTACCACATGCTATTAATTCTGATATGTCGCAAGTTATTGATGATGCTACTTCTACTATGAATGATGCTTATGATGATGCTATTACCTTGCTTTATAATGATGATGTGCCACTTGGTGAATTTCTTGATAAACAAATTGCTAGAGTTGTACAACATGATGTTGTTGAATCTGATGATGAGCTTAAAACCGAGCCTCCTGAAACACCTGCTATAACTAGCCTTCCTAGATATGAATTGGCTAAGATACCGGAAGGTTATGTTATGAGTGAATAAGCAACTAGAGATATTCTTTCTTGCAATGATAGATATGATCTAGAGAAATTTCTACAAAAGTATAAAGAAAAATCTCTGAATGCTAGAATGAAATGTGATCCTAAGTTTGCTACTTCACCTATCTCTATTGACGATAAGGATTATGAATTCTCTGTTGACCCAGAGCTGATTACTCTGGTTGAATCTAATCCTTTCCATGATTATGAAACTGAAACTATTGTGGCATATCTTACTAAGTGTTGGGGAACGAGTATTTCAAATTTTTTACCTATGATCACGCAAGATCTATCTAGGAGATGCATAGCAACGAGAGGGGAGAGTGTGTCTACGTACCCTCATAGACCGAAAGCGGAAGTGTCAAGTAATGCGGTTGATGTAGTGGAACGTCTTCGCGATCCAACCGATCAAGCACCGAACGCACGGCACCTCCGCTATCTGCACACGTACAGCTCGATGACGTCCCTCGTACTGTTGATTCAGCTGAGGCCGAGGGAGAGTTTCGTCAGCACGATGATACGTCTCCAACGTATCTATAATTTTTGATTGTTCCATGATATTATATTATCTATTTTGGATGTTAATGGGCTTATTTTTACACTTTTATATTATTTTTGGGACTAACCTATTAACCGGAGGCCCAGCCCAAATTGCTGTTTTTTTTGCCTATTTTAGTGTTTCACCGAAAAGGAATATCAAACGGAATCCAAACGGAATGAAACCTTCGGGAGCGTTATTTTTGGAACAAACGTGATCAAGGAGACTTGGAGTGGACGTCAAGAAACAATCAAGGAGGCCACGAGGCAGGGGGGCGCGCCCACCCCCTGGGCACGCCCTCCACCCTCGTGGCCCCTCGTTGCTCCATCAACCTACTTCTTCCTCT
>NC_041392.1:711214391-711256469 GCF_002162155.2 Triticum dicoccoides
CGGAGGGGGCATTGATCATAGAGGGCCTCTACAACAACTCCATGGCCTCTCCCATGATGTGTGAGTAGTTTACCTTAGACCTACAGGTCCATAGCTAGTAGCTAGATGGCTTCTTCTCCCTCTTTGGATCTCAATACAAAGTTCTCCTAGATTCTCTTGGAGATCTATTCGATGTAATCTTCTTTTGCGGTGTGTTTGTCGAGATCCGATGAATTGTAGATTTATGATCAAGTTTATCTATGAACAATATTTGAATCTTCTCTGAATTCTTTTATGTATGATTGGTTTATCTTTGCAAGTCTCTTCGAATTATCAGTTTGGTTTGGCCTACTAGATTGATCTTTCTTGCAATGGGAGAAGTGCTTAGCTTTGGGTTCAATCTTGCGGTGCTCGATCCCAGTGACAAAAAGGGAAACGACACATATTGTATTGTTGCCTTCGAGCATAAAAAGATGGGGTTTACATCATATTGCATGAGTTTATCCCTCTACATCATGCCATCTTGCTTAAGGCGTTACTCTGTTTGTATGAACTCAATACTCTATATGCATGCTGGATAGCAGTCGATGTGTGGAGTAATAGTATTAGATGCAGGCAGGAGTCGGTCTACTTGTCACGGACGTGATGCCTATATACATGATCATGCCTAGATATTCTCATAATTATTCGCTTTTCTATTAATTGCTCGACAGTAATTTGTTCACCCACCGTAATACTTATGCTATCTTGAGAGAAGCCACTAGTGAAACCTATGGCCCCCGGGTCTATTTTCCATCATACAAGTTTCCAATCTATTTTATTTTGCTATCTTTTACTTTCAATCTATATCATAAAATTACCAAAAATATTTATCTTATTATTATCATCTCTATCAGATCTCACTCTTGCAAGTGGCCGTAAAGGGATTGACAACCCCTTTATCGCATTGGTTGTGAGGTTCTTATTTGTGTGTGTAGGTACGAGGTGACTCGCGCGTGGTCTCCTACTGGATTGATACCTTGGTTCTCAAAAACTGAGGGAAATACTTACGCTGCTTTACTGCATCACCCTTTCTCCTTCAAGGGAAAACCAACGCAGTGCTCAAGAGGTAGCAAGAAGGATTTCTGGCGCCGTTGCCGGGGAGATCTACGCCAAGTCAAGACATACCAAGTACCCATCACAACTCTTACCCTTTGCATTACATTATTTGCTATTTGCCTTTCGTTTTCCTCTCCCCCACTTCACCCTTGCCATTTTATTCGCCCTCTTTTCCATTTGCTTTGATGTTTTACTTGGCTCGTTTGCTCATTTGGTTGGTATAGTTGTTTATTTATTGCTAAATAGAGAACCTAAGATCTATGGATCTTCATCCGCTTGCTAATCTTTTTAAGAGATCCAATTATGATGAACCTATTGCTAGTGAGTTTTGTGCACTAGATTATCTTTATGATGTTTTGCTTGAAATCCGTGATCTGAAAATTGTGATGAAGTACTTTATGGAGTGATTCATGATGGATCTTTGAATAGAAAGCATGATTGCAATGATGATAGTATAAATTCTATCAATATCAATTGTGCTTATAATATGAATAACCCTAAGCTTGGGGATGCTAGTTTTGCTATGTCTACTACTTGTTGCAATGATCATGATTGGGGTGATTCTTCTTATGATCTTGAAAATTTATTTAAGCCCATGATGAATATGAGATTGATAATAGTGTTTTCAATATTATTGAAAGTGGGTTTGGAAGAGGTCAACTTTAGATCCCACATATTTGGAGAACGTTCAATCTCATGAAATTTTTGATAAAAGTGGGTTTGGAGAGGTCATGACTTTAGTTAATGTTAATCCCACTATTTTGGAAGAGTGTCAACTTTGCATGCATGTGGATCGTGTTGAAAATATTTTATGTGATAGCTATTTTGTTGAATTTTCTTATCATCCTACATGTAATTATTATGAGAGAGGAAAATATGGTGGTAGAAATTTTCATGTTACTAAATTACCTCTCGTTATGTTGAGATTGCTATTGTTTCTTTCCACTTCCTTGCATATGCTAGTTTTTGCTTACCTTGATAATTTGTTTGCCTATAAGATTCCTATGCATAGGAAGTATGTTAGACTTAGATGTGTTTGTCACGTGTCTTATGATGCTCTCTTTGTGCTTCAATTCTTGTCTTTCATGTGACCATCGTTGAAATCTTATGCCTAGCTAGGGCCGTTAAACGATAGCGCTTGTTGGGAGGCAACCCAATTTTATTTTTATTCCTTGCTTTTTGCTCCTGTTTAGTAATAAATAATTTATCTAGCCTCTGTTTTGGTTGTGTTTTTTGTGTTTAATTAGTGTTTGTGCCAAGTAGAACTGTTGGGAAGACTTGGGGAAACTCTTTTTGATCTTGCTGTAAAAAACAGAAACTTTAGCGCTCACGAGAATTGCTGCCATTTTTTATTGGAGAGTGATATTTAGTTAATTATTTTTGCATATGATTAATAGATAAATTCCTCACGTCCATAAATTTATTTTAGAATTTTTGTGGTTCCAGAAGTTTGCGTTAGTTACAGATTACTACAGACTATTCTGTTTTTGACAGATTCTGTTTTTCGTGTATTGTTTGCTTATTTTGATGAATCTATGGCTAGTAAAAGAGTTTATAAACCATAGAGAAATTGGAATACAGTAGGTTTAACACCAATATAAATAAAGAATGAGTTCATTACAGTACCTTGAAGTGGTGTTTTGTTTTCTTTCGCTAACGGAGCTCACGAGATTTTCTTGTTAAGTTTTGTGTTGTGAAGTTTTGAAGTTTTGGGTAAAGATTTGATGGATTATGGAACAAGGAGTGGCAAGAGCCTTAGCTTGGGGATGCCCATGGCACCCCAAGGTAAAATACACGGACACCAAAAAGCCTAAGATTGGGGATGCCCCGGAAGGCATCCCCTCTTTTGTCTTCGTTCATCGGTAACTTTACTTGGAGCTACATTTTTATTCGCCACATGATATGTGTTTTGCTTGGAGCATATTGTATGATTTGAGTCTTTGCTTTTTAGTTTACCACAATCATCCTTTCTGTACACACCTTTTGAGAGAGGCACACATTAATTGGAATTTATTAGAATACTCTATGTGGTTCACTTATATCTTTTGAGCTATATAGTTTTTGCTCTAGTGCTTCACTTATATCTTTTAGAGCATGGAGGTGGTTCTATTTTATAGAAATAACTGATCTCTCATGCTTCACTTATATTATTTTGAGAGTCCTTTAGAACAACATGGCAATTTTCTTTTAGGAATAATAAGAACTTTCATATAAGTGCATTGAATAGTAAGAGAAGTTTGATACTTGATAATTGTTTTGAGATATGGAGATGGTGATATTAGAGTCATGCTAGTTGAGTAGTTGTGAATTTGAGAAATACTTGTGTTAAAGTTTGTGATTCCCGTAGCATGCACGTATGGTGAACCGTTATGTGATGAAGTCGGAGCATGATTTATTTATTGATTGCCTTCTTTATGAGTGGCGGTCGGGGGCGAGCAATGGTCTTTTACTACCAATCTATCCCCCTAGGAGCATGCGCGTAGTACTTTTTTTTTGATAAATAATAAATTTTTGCAATAAGTATGTGAGTTCTTTATGACTAATGTTGAGTCCATGGATTATACGCACCCTCACCCTTCCATGTTTGCTAGCCTCTCTAGTACCGTACAACTTTCGCCGGTACCATAAACCCACCATATACCTTCCTCAAACAGCCACCATACCTACCTATTATGGCATTTCCATAGCCATTCCGAGATATATTGCCATACAACTTTCCACCGTTCTGTCTGTTAATCATTGTCATATTGCTTTGCATGATCATGTAGTTGACATCGTATTTGTGGCAAAGCCACGGTTCATAATTTTTTCATACATATCTCTCTTGATTCATTGCATATCCCGGTACACCGCCGGAGGCATTCACATAGAGTCATATTTTGTTCTAAGTATTGAGTTGTAATTCTTGAGTTGTAAGTAAAAGGAAGTGTGATGATCATCATTATTAGAGCATTGTCCCAGTGAGGAAATGATGATGGAGACTATGATTCCTCCACAAGTCGGGATGAGACTCCGGATGAAAAAAAAGAAAAAAAGAGGCCAAAAAAAGAAGAAGGCCCAAATAAAAAAATAAAAAATGAAATGAGAGAAAAATAGAGAAGGGACAATGTTACTATCCTTTTCCACACTTGTGCTTCAAAGTAGCACCATGATCTTCATGATAGAGAGTCTCCTATGTTGTCACTTTCATAAACTACTGAGAATTTTACATTATAGAACTTGGCTTGTATATTCCAATGATGGGCTTCCTCAAATTTCCCTAGGTCTTTGTGAGCAAGCAAGTTGGATGCAGACCCACTTAGTTTCTTTTGTTGAGCTTTCATACACTTATAGCTCTAGTGCATCCGTTGCATGGCAATCCCTACTCACACACATTAATATCTATTGATGGGCATCTCCATAGCCCATCGATAAGCCTAGTTGATGTGAGACTATCTTCTCCTTTTTTGTCTTCTCCACAACCACCATTCTATTCCACCATAGTGCTATATCCATGGCTCACGCTCATATATTGCGTGAAGGTTGAAAACGTTTGATAGCATCAAAAGTATGAAACAATTGCTTGGCTTGTCATCGGGGTTGTGAATGATTTAATATTTTGTGTGATGAAGATAGAGCATAGCCAGACTATATGATTTTGTAGGGATAACTTTCTTTGGCCATGTTATTTTGAGAAGACATGATTGCTTAGTTAGTATGCTTGAAGTATTATTATTTCTATGTCAATATTAAACTTTTATCTTGAATATTTCGGATCTGAACATTCATGCCACAATAAAGAAAAATTACATTGAGAAATATGTTAGGAAGCATTCCACATCAAAAATTCTGTTTTTATCATTTACCTACTCGAGGACGAGTAGGAATTAAGCTTGGGGATGCTTGATACGTCTCCAATGCATCTATAAATTTTTTATTGTTCCATGCTATTATATTATCTATTTTGGATGTTAATGGGCTTATTTTTACACTTATATATTATTTTTGGGACTAAACTATTAATCGGAGGCCCAGCCCAAATTGCTGTTTTTTTGCCTATTTTAGTGTTTCGCCGAAAAGGAATATCAAACGGAGTCCAAACGGAATGAAACCTTCGGGAGCATTATTTTATGAACAAACGTGATCTAGGAGACTTGGAGTGGACGTCAAGAAACAATCGAGGAGGCCACAAGGCAGGGGGGCGCGCCCACCCCCCTGGGCACGCCCTCCACCCTCGTGGCCCCTCGTTGCTCCATCAACCTACTTCTTCCTCCTATATATATATCCATATACCCCGCAAACATCCAGGAGCACCACGAAACCCTATTTCCACCACCGCAATCTTCTATACCCAAGAGATCCCATCTTGGGGCCTTTTCCGGAGCTCCACCGGAGGGGGCATTGATCACGGAGGGCCTCTACAACAACTCCATGGCCTCTTTGATGATGTGTGAGTAGTTTACCTCAGACCTACGGGTCCATAGCTAGTAGCTAGATGGCTAGCTTCTTCTCTCTCTTTGGATCTCAATACAAAGTTCTCCTCGATTCTCTTGGAGATCTATTCGATGTGATCTTATTTTGTGGTGTGTTTGTCGAGATCCGATGAATTGTGGGTTTATGATCAAGTTTATCTATGAACAATATTTGAATCTTCTCTAAATTCTTTTATGTATGTGTTGACACCTGATTTTGGCAAGATACAGATTGCAATGAAGATGGTCTCGAGTGAACGGGTTTTCAGCATGAAAAGATTCACATCGCCAAGTGGAACCACTTTGATGTTTCGGTTATATTCATTCGACTTTATCTTACGGACCGAAACTATACTCCGAGTGGCATAATTCAATGTTCCACGTGGTTTTTGGCCAATCACGTCTTCAAGATGACCTCAGATGAAGAAGCACTCTTAAGGAATTGTCTTCGTCTCGTCGAGGCAATCGATTTTGATATACAAATCAGCTCAATCCTAGTTCATATGCAAAAGTTAGAGGCAACACTCTGTAGACCGAACCTCAACGGAAATATGGCGCGAGGTGCCACACACTTGTCTGATAGGTTGCGCGAGTAATTCGGCCATCAAGACAGCCTTGAATCGGAAAACCTTCAACATGAAAAAGTTTTGTCTCATCGAGCCGATCGTTTTCCATATAAAATTTTTCTTAATCCGATGTCGTATGCAACCTGGAGAGGCAAATTAAGATCAGGCTGTGTTTTCAGTCGGGAAATCCGAGTGAAAAGTTTACCATTCGAGTGAAAACCTACCGATCGAGTAAAAGGTTGAGTGAAAAACTTATTGATCGAGTCAAAGATTGGCTTCCGAGTGAAAATATAGTAATCCAAGTGAAATTATCATCCGAGTGAAGTTATTCCGAGTGAAAAGATTACCATCGGAATGAAAACTTGACGTTCGAGTAAGATATTGCCTTCCGAGCGAAATATAGTCATCCGAGTGAAAGATTGTCTTCCGAGTGAAATTGTAGTCATGCGAGTGAAAGATTGTCTTGCGAGTGAAAGACTCTAACATCCGAGTGAAAAGGTCCACTCGGACGAAAAACTCTAATATCCGAGTGGATGAGCTCGGATCCGAGTGAAACTGAAGATGTGCCTGAAAGGTAATCCAGATGACCTCGGATGGAAAAGTGATCAACACGGAAGCTGTGCTCATCGTCAAAACGGTGAACTTTGGTTTTGGAGTCATTATCATATGGGATAGTATACGGCTGTAAGTTCACTACGAGACTCGGACAATCCAATCCGTTACATGACCGAGTCCGACTGGATATTAAAGATGGCTTCGTAGAATATTCAAGATGGTCTTATTTGGAAAAGTGTTCAACATAAGGATTGTTCATCTCGTCGAGGCGCACAAGTTTCATATTTGGGCCATCTTGATCGGAGGTCATATGCAAGCTCGGCGGCCCGCGCAAGGAGGAAGACAGAAGTTGGGCCAGATTCAGACTGAATCCAAGTTGGAATAGAACTAGGACTCTAGGACGTGAATTGATGTAATTTTTTGTAAGAAAAGCCTAGATGAATCCTTTGCTTGTACGGGAAGTCCAGCCGCCTCTTACATATGTTGGGGGTGATGGCCGATTGAACAACACACAATCGAACAAATCAATATACTTCTGTTTTCTTCTTCGTTTTATCTCTCCACCGTTTTTCTCTCTCGTTCTTCGTTGTTCTTCATGTTTGAGAGCTGCGAATCCCGAGGCTCTAGGGGTGAGCGAATCGACCTAGGGTAGCCCATAGCCGCCGCACTCCCTGACGGGGTCCCTCCCGGGGGTGTGGGGTTTTCGGGTCTGCAAAAGCGCCCGTCGACTGTCTTGTGTATCGCGCTGTCGGTCGGGTCTCCTTTGACATGAGCTGCGGTGCATCACCCCCGGCGTCGAGGGTACATGTGACGTGTTCGTGTGTCAACACACGTTTTGGTGACTCCGCTGGGGATCGAAGATCAATCATCATCATCCACCATGTCCGATCTTCCCAAGCCATCTGAGGTAGACGCCGATAACATCATTAAGCCCAGTCTTGATGAGATATCGGCCGATCATTGTCAAGTCTATGAGGAGTACAAGAAGGCACGCGAGGAGAAGGACTTGCAGGAGTTCCTTGCAAAATTCAATAAAGATCGCCAAGGCAACATCACTCCGATTGAAGAAATCAAGTTCCCTCCTCTTCAAACTGAATAGGTTAAACCCTCTGTAAGTACTGCCTTTTCTCCTGAGTAGTGGGCTGAGATTGAAAGTCGTATTGCTGATGGTAACAATCTAGTCTATCAAACTTTTATAGAAAATACTAATGCTCAGAAGAATATATCTCAATCGTCTAGTGGTAATAATGGTGTAGCTGCTAGTGTGCAAAACCCTAATCTGGCTTTACCTATTGCATCGGCGCCTCCCGTGCCGATGACTTATTATCCTACCCAAACAAATCAGATTGTGGCTACACCCATTAATCCTATTATGAGCATGACAGGTTCGGTGGCAATGCCGAACCAAACTCTACCTACAGCTACAACCACTCGACCACTACCAAATTATGGGTCGACATACATGCCACAATTCCTACCTACAGGTAGTAACCATACTCTTCCTATGTTACTGCCACAAGCTTCATCATCCACTACGGATTATGGTCTAGCTAATCTTATAGAGGAGATGGCTAAGATGCTTAGAGAGAATTTTGGAGTTGAGTTACCTCGGAATCGGATTTACCAAAAGCCGTACCCCGAGTACTTTGATGCCATCCAGTGCCCTCCAGGACATAAGATTCCAGATTTTGTTAAGTTCAATGGAGAGGGCACAAAAACCACATGGGAGCATGTTAGTCAATACTTAGCACAACTAGGTGAAGCAGGCTCACTAAATGAGTTGAAAGTGCGTTTGTTTCCTTTATCTTTAACTGGTACTGCATTTTCATGGTTTTCTTCTTTACCACATGGTTCCATTCGGGTTTGGTCGCAGCTAGAGCAGAAATTTCATGATCACTTTTATAGCGGCGACAATGAACTCAAGTTATCACATCTAACATCGGTTAAACAGAAGCATGATGAATCGGTCTCCGATTACGTCAAGAGATTCAGAGAAACAAAAAACTGGTGTTTTAGTTTGGTGATAACCGAGAGAGACTTGGCAGACCTAGTGTTGAGTGGTTTGAGAACTCCCATTAGAGAAAAGCTAGAAGGTTATGAATTCTTAAATATCAACCAAGTCTTACAAAGGGCTTTTGCTCAGGAAAGCCGAAGCAAAGATCTCAAAGAAGTGCATAGATACAAAGCCGATCGTCCAAAGATGAATATGGTGGAATATGATAGTGATCACTCGGACGATGAGGGTGATGTTTTTGCTACTGAATTTGTTTGGCCATCTAAGGCCAAACCCTTTACTTGCAATGATCTGAAACCGATTCATAAGAATCATGATGAAGAGATGAAGTTTACTTTTAACATTGCTAAGTGTGATAGAATATTTGATGCTTTGTTGCAGGCTAAGATTATTAGAATATCTCATACTTTACCGCCGTTTGAAGAGCTAAAACGGCATGCTTATTGCAAGTATCATAATTCTTTTTCTCATGCTACTAACGATTGCAATGTTTTTCGATGACAGATACAATCGGCCATTAATGACGGACGATTGAACTTTCCTGAGATGCAAGTTGATAAACAACCTTTTCCAATGAATACCATGGATTTGGAGGGGAAGAAGCTACTCATTCGGCCTGAGGTAGACGAATCTGCTAATAAAGCTAATATCATTATTGGTGAGCACAGGAAAGACAAGGAAGGCAGCACGGTCTTGGGGAGACATGTTGTGCTTGATAAGTAGCCCGATGGCAAGGAAGTAATCAAAATCACCATCAAGAATCCTACACTCGGGGGGCAACCGCAAGTGCAAGAAAATACTCGAGTTAAATTTGTCAAACCCAAGAGTCCAGAAGTTGGCAAGTGGAAGAGGAATGAAGCTAAAGTGCAACGCAAGCGGATCAAGCCAACTTTTGATATGTTGCTATCCAAATATGCTAATCAGTCGGCTGGTCCCAGCTCTCACCGGCCATCATACTTGAAGCGACCAAGGTCACCATCAGATGATATGTTCAGTCAGTATATGAAACTGAGTGGACCAAAGCGTTGTTTCTAGAAGAGCAAAGGCAAACTGTTTGGGGTCGACTTGAATACTCATATAATGGCCGACTCAACATCGGTAACTATCGGTCGGCTGGTCAAAACATGCGACCGGATGGAAATTATCCGAGTGTAAGAATGCACCCAGTTGGAAGCTATCCGAGTGAAAAAATGTGGCCGAGTAGATTCCATCCGACTGAATTCCATCCGAGTGATATCCATCCGAGTGGATTCCATCAGAGTAAAAAGGTACGCCCGAGTGGAAATTTCATGCATCTGGAAAGTCGAAAAGAATGGCGTGTTAAATCACTAAGTGTTGCAGAAGTTGAGTCGGGAAAAGGCAAGGAGAAAATGGATGTCAACTCACTTATCTTGGGCACCGAAACATTCGCCATACAACAGTCGATTGTGCATAGCAATCTGACTGAGCCGATACTTGCTATCGCGCCAAAGCACTCGGCTAATGACCATGAGGCAAGCACCAGCTAGGTAAAAACGAGAGATCCTAAATACACTCATCGAAAGTGGTGTCCTCCAGGGCTAACAAAGACACAAAAGAGGAAACTACAGAGGTTAAGGAGTCAAGAGATGGCAGAACAGGAGGCCGAGAAACAAAGGGATAAGTTGTTCAATGACACTCGAACCATGGTTCCACCAAAACAAGTGTGGAGGCCTAAACAAATACAGGATACAGCAACTTCTACATCTATCACAACAATACCTACATCACCAAAGGAGGATGATGCAACATATATGACATCGTCTGCGACACTGCTTACTTCTCCTTCACTCGGACAAATTTCAGAATCTGTGGATGCACTCGAGGAGGAGGCTGATATGTTGGACTATGAGTCTACGCCGGTTCATGAAGGTATGGATATCAATATGGTGTATCACTTACCTGCTGAGTTTCGTGCTGTAGATGAACAAGGGGAGGTGGCTCAGCTGGATTTTGGCCCTAAAAACGCAATATTTGAGAAGCCAAAAGAACCAGTAACGCATCTTAAACCATTATATCTCAGAGGTCATATCAATGGGTCGCCGCTCACTCGGATGCTTGTTGATGGTGGTGCTGTAGTAAATCTTATGCCCATTCGGTCTTCAAGAAATTGGGTTTGCCTGATGAAGAATTGATCAAGACCAATATGGTGCTCAACGGATTTGAAGGCAAAGAGAAAACTGAAGCCAAAGGTGTGATATATGTGGAGCTTACAGTCGGAAGCAAAACTTTGGCTACTGCATTCTTTGTCGATGAGGTGCAAGGTAACTACAACGTCATACTAGGTCGCGATTGGGTTCATGAAAACCAGTGCGTGCCATCCACTATGCACCAGTTTTTGATTCAGTGGGTTGATGATGAAGTGGAAGTTATTCATGCGGATAACTCGGCCTGTGTTGCTTTGGCCGATGCATCGGTGGATTGGCAACATCCCAATGCTACTTGCTTGACGGGACGTGACTTATCAGAATTTGATTTTCTCAGCGCGACCAAGAATGGTTTTGTGCCCGTCTCTTTAAAGCCGAGTAAATGCAATCGGCTCCAAGGTATGATATGTTTAAATGGATCCTAATTCCGAGTGGTTACAAAAACGTCTTGTAAAGTATCGGTCCAATGAGAACGATATGTATGAGTCTATAGAGAAGTTGGATGACATGGATAAACTTGGACAAGGTTTTACATCAGCCGATTCGTTAGAAGAGGTACATATTGGAGATGGTTTAGTCACTCGACCGACATTTATAAACAAAAATTTGAAAGCCGATTGTAAGGCTAAGTTAATCGAGCTATTGAAAGAATATGTTTGTTGCTTTGCATGGGAATATCATGAGATGCCAGGGTTAAGCCGAGAGCTAGTGGAACATCGGTTGCCTATAAAGGCCGGTTTTAGACCTTATAAACAGTCGGCCAGAAAATTTAATCCGAAAACATATGACCGGATCAAGGAAGAGATTGGTCGACTGCTTGAAGCTAATTTCATTCGACCTTGCAGGTATGCCGAGTGGATTT
Source organism: Triticum dicoccoides (assembly GCF_002162155.2). Classification (NCBI taxonomy): domain Eukaryota; kingdom Viridiplantae; phylum Streptophyta; class Magnoliopsida; order Poales; family Poaceae; genus Triticum; species Triticum dicoccoides. The sequence continues at coordinate 711,226,082 of NC_041392.1, forward strand.
CTAACATTGTCCCAGTAGAGAAGAAAGGATCTGGCAAGTTGAGGGTGTGCATTGATTTCAGACATTTGAATAGGGCTACACCCAAAGATGAGTGTATCCTATGCCAATAGCCGATATGCTTATTAATGATGCTTTTGGACATAAGGTTATTATCTTTCTAGTTGGTAATGCCGGATACAATCAAATTCTTATGGCCGAAGAGGACATGTACAAAACGGCTTTCCGATGTCCTGGTTTCCTTGGTTTATTCGAGTGGACAGTGATGACATTCGGATTAAAAAATGCTGGAGCCACGTATCAAAGTGCTATGAATTTAATTTTTCATGATTTACTCGGTATCATACTTGAAGTTTATATTGATGATATTGTTGTCAAATCGGATGCTTTTGAATCTCACTTGGCCGATTTGCGTTTAGCTTTCGAAAGAATGAAAAAGTATGGACTGAAGATGAATCCTTTAAAGTGTGCATTCGGTGTATCAACTGGCAAGTTTTTGGGTTTTATTATTCATGAAGATGGCATAGAGATTGATCCCAAAAAGATAGAGGCCATACATAAATTGGAGGCTCCAACATGCAAGAGAGATATGCAAAAGTTTCTTGGCAAGGTTAATTATTTGAGAAGGTTCATAGCTAATCTATCAGGGAAAGTTGATGCATTTACTCCTATCCTTCGGTTAAAGAATGATGATGATTTCACTTGGGGGCCAAAACAACAAGAAGCATTTGATATGATCAAGAATTATTTGTGCACTCCTCTGGTGATGAAAGCACCCAAGCATAGGGAACCCTTCAGACTTTACATTGCAGCAGAGGAAGGAGTTATTGGTGTTGTTCTAACTCAAGAGACCGAAGGAAAAGAGCATGCCATCACTTATTTGAGCCGCCGCCTATTGGACGCAAAGACAAGGTATACATTTATTGAAAAATTATGTCTATGTTTATATTATGCTTGCACAAAATTGAGACATTATTTAGTACCGAGTGCTTGCATAGTAGCTTGTCAGACCGATGTCATTAAATACATGTTGCATAGACCAATTCTTAGTGGTAGAATTGCCAAGTGGGCTTATGCTTTGATTGAATATGATTTGGCCTATGAATCTCTAAAATCCATGAAAGGCCAAATCGTTGCTAATTTTATTGTTGAACATCGGATTGATGACAAGCATGATGTTGATATAAACCTTGTCTCAATAGTACCATGGAGATTATATCTTGATGGTTCAGTTTGTACCAATGGCCAAGGTGTTGGTATTGTTTACATATCTCCCATATCTCCTCATGGTGCTGTTTTTGAAGCCTCATGCCGCTTAGAATATGTTTGTACAAACAATCAATCCAAATATGAAGCATTATTATTCAGCCTAGAGATGTTACTTGCTATAGGTGTTACACATATTGTGGCTTATGGTGATTCGTTACTAGTGGTGCAGCAAATATCCAAAGTATTTCAGTGTTTGGACGAATCACTTAATGTTTATCTTGATAAATGTCTAGATATAATTTCTACTTTGGATTGCTTTAGCATTGCTCATATATCTAGACATGACAATTGGAAAGCAAATAAATTGGCACAACAAGCATCCGGATATCATGTTGATCATGGCATGTTTCATATCTCTCAAAGACTGATGTCTTGTCTTGCCAATATGGGAGAGGCCGAACCTGAACCCACTGATTCGGCCATTAACAAAAAGTCTAGTGCAGGTGACAATCCCGACTGGAGGAAGCCCATTGTTGATTACTTGTGCAATCCGAATGAAAGGGTGGACAGTGATGTTCGGCGTATGGCTTTCAAGTATACAATGATAGATGATGGTCTTTATCGCCGAACAGTCGATGATGTTCTTCTAAAGTGTTTGGATGAGGACCAGGCAAGAGTTGCTATGGGAGAGGTACATGAAGGCATTTGTGGCACTCACCAGTCGGCTCCCAAGATGAAATGGTTATTGCGACGTGCTGGGTTTTATTGGCCGACTATGATTAATGATTGCTTCAGATATTATAAAGGGTGCGAAGCTTGTCAAAAATTTGGTGATATTCAATTGGCTCCTGCTGCTATGTTGCATCCTATTATCAAGCCGTGGCCTTTCAGAGGGTGGGGTTTAGACTTTATTGGGCAAATTCATCCATCTTCCTCAAAGGGGCATCGGTTCGTATTGGTGGCAACTGATTATTTCACTAAATGGTCTGAAGCAGTACCTCTCAAGAACATGACACATACAGAGGTAATTCAATTCATAACCGAGCACATTATTCATATATTCGGTATTCCTCAAACGTTAACAACAGATCAAGGTTTATCTTTCATGTCACACCAAGTCAGAGAGTTTGCCGGATCTTATAACATAAAGTTGCTCAATTCCTCTCCATATTATGCCCAAGCTAATGGACAAGCTGAGTCTAGCAATAAAATTTTAATCAAACTCATCAAGAAAAAGATTGAAGATAATCCAAGGAGATGGCATGAGTTGTTGTCTGAAGCTTTGTGGGGACATAGAATTTCAAGGCATGGTGCTACGAAGGTGACTCCATATGAGCTAGTATATGGTCAAGAGGCCGTTTTACCGGTGGAAGTAAATTTGAATGCTTTGAGAATAGCCAAACAAAATGATTTATCGGCAGTAGACTTTTATAACTTGATGATGGACAATATTGATGAGGTTGCCGATAAACGTTTGGTTGCTTTGAAGTCTATAGAGAGAGACAAGTTGAGGGTTGCAAGAGCTTACAATAAGAAAGTTAAGTTGAAGAATTTTCAAGTTGGTGATCTCGTCTGGAAAGTGATTCTGCCGATTGGTTCAAGAGATAGAAAATTCGGGAAGTGGTCTCCAAGTTGGGAAGGTCCTTTTAGAATTACAAGATTTGTTCCCGGAAATTCATATTTGGTGGAATCAATACAAGGGGCATTGTTACCTCGAGCTCTCAATGGCAAATATTCGAAGAAGTACCACCCGAGTGTGTGGCAGGAAGCCTAAGTAGGCAATGGCCGATATATGATTATTGCCCTTAGCACAAACATGGCCGATACATAATTATCGCCCTGAGAAAAATAAATGGCCGATGGAGTGTTGATATCGTCCTTAGAACAAACACTATGCATATTATTTTTCGGCGTGCAAGCTTTGCCGAAAAACAGGGGGGCATGTGTTGACACCTGATTTTGGCAAGATACAGATTGCAATGAAGATGGTCTCGAGTGAACGGGTTTTCAGCATGAAAATATTCACGTCGCCGAGTGGAACCACTTTGATGTTTCGGTTATATTCATTTGACTTTATCTTACAAACCGAAACTATATTCCGAGTGGCATAATTCAATGTTCCAAGTGGTTTTTGGCCAATCACGTCTTCAAGATGACCTCGGATGAAGAAGCACTCTTAAGGAATTGTCTTCGTCTCGTCGAGGCAATCGATTTTGATATAAAAATCATCTCAATCCGAGTTCATATGCAAAAGTTAGAGGCAATACACTGCAGACGGAACCTCAACGGAAATATGGCGCGAGGTGCCACACACTTGTCTGATAGGTTGCGCGAGTAATTCGGCCATCAAGACCGCCTTGAATCGAAAAACCTTCAACACGAAAAAGTATTGTCTCATCGAGACGATCGTTTTTCATATAAAATTTGTCTCAATTCGAGGTCGTATGCAACCTGGAGAGGTAAATCAAGATCAGGCTGTGTTTTCAGTCGGGAAATCCGAGTGAAAAGTTTACCATTCAAGTGAAAACCTACCAATCGAGTAAAAGGTCGAGTGAAAAACTTATTGATCGAGTAAAAGATTGGCTTCCGAGTGAAAACATAGTAATCCGAGTGAAATTATCATCCGAGTGAAGTTATTCCGAGTGAAAAGATTACCATCGGAATGAAAACTTGACGTTCGAGTAAGATATTGCCTTCCGAGCGAAATATAGTCATCCGAGTGAAAGATTGTCTTCCGAGTGAAATTGTAGTCATCCGAGTGAAAGATTGTCTACCGAGTGAAAGACTCTAACATCCGAGTGAAAAGGTCCACTCGGACGAAAAACTCTAATATCCGAGTGGATGAGCTCGGATCCGAGTGAAACTGAAGATGTGCCTGAAAGGTAATCCAGATGACCTCGGATGGAAAAGTGATCAACACGGAAGCTGTGCTCATCGTCAAAACGGTGAACTTTGGTTTTGGAGTCATTATCATATGGGATAGTATACGGCTGTAAGTTCACTACGAGACTCGGACAATCCAATCCGTTACATGACCGAGTCCGACTGGATATTAAAGATGGCTTCGTAGAATATTCAAGATGGTCTTATTTGGAAAAGTGTTCAACATAAGGATTGTTCATCTCGTCGAGGCGCACAAGTTTCATATTTGGGCCATCTTGATCGGAGGTCATATGCAAGCTCGGCGGCCCGCGCAAGGAGGAAGACAGAAGTTGGGCCAGATTCAGACTGAATCCAAGTTGGAATAGAACTAGGACTCTAGGACGTGAATTGATGTAATTTTTTGTAAGAAAAGCCTAGATGAATCCTTTGCTTGTACGGGAAGTCCAGCCGCCTCTTACATATGTTGGGGGTGATGGCCGATTGAACAACACACAATCGAACAAATCAATATACTTCTGTTTTCTTCTTCGTTTTATCTCTCCACCGTTTTTCTCTCTCGTTCTTCGTTGTTCTTCATGTTTGAGAGCTGCGAATCCCGAGGCTCTAGGGGTGAGCGAATCGACCTAGGGTAGCCCATAGCCGCCGCACTCCCTGACGGGGTCCCTCCCGGGGGTGTGGGGTTTTCGGGTCTGCAAAAGCGCCCGTCGACTGTCTTGTGTATCGCGCTGTCGGTCGGGTCTCCTTTGACATGAGCTGCGGTGCATCACCCCCGGCGTCGAGGGTACATGTGACGTGTTCGTGTGTCAACACACGTTTTGGTGACTCCGCTGGGGATCGAAGATCAATCATCATCATCCACCATGTCCGATCTTCCCAAGCCATCTGAGGTAGACGCCGATAACATCATTAAGCCCAGTCTTGATGAGATATCGGCCGATCATTGTCAAGTCTATGAGGAGTACAAGAAGGCACGCGAGGAGAAGGACTTGCAGGAGTTCCTTGCAAAATTCAATAAAGATCGCCAAGGCAACATCACTCCGATTGAAGAAATCAAGTTCCCTCCTCTTCAAACTGAATAGGTTAAACCCTCTGTAAGTACTGCCTTTTCTCCTGAGTAGTGGGCTGAGATTGAAAGTCGTATTGCTGATGGTAACAATCTAGTCTATCAAACTTTTATAGAAAATACTAATGCTCAGAAGAATATATCTCAATCGTCTAGTGGTAATAATGGTGTAGCTGCTAGTGTGCAAAACCCTAATCTGGCTTTACCTATTGCATCGGCGCCTCCCGTGCCGATGACTTATTATCCTACCCAAACAAATCAGATTGTGGCTACACCCATTAATCCTATTATGAGCATGACAGGTTCGGTGGCAATGCCGAACCAAACTCTACCTACAGCTACAACCACTCGACCACTACCAAATTATGGGTCGACATACATGCCACAATTCCTACCTACAGGTAGTAACCATACTCTTCCTATGTTACTGCCACAAGCTTCATCATCCACTACGGATTATGGTCTAGCTAATCTTATAGAGGAGATGGCTAAGATGCTTAGAGAGAATTTTGGAGTTGAGTTACCTCGGAATCGGATTTACCAAAAGCCGTACCCCGAGTACTTTGATGCCATCCAGTGCCCTCCAGGACATAAGATTCCAGATTTTGTTAAGTTCAATGGAGAGGGCACAAAAACCACATGGGAGCATGTTAGTCAATACTTAGCACAACTAGGTGAAGCAGGCTCACTAAATGAGTTGAAAGTGCGTTTGTTTCCTTTATCTTTAACTGGTACTGCATTTTCATGGTTTTCTTCTTTACCACATGGTTCCATTCGGGTTTGGTCGCAGCTAGAGCAGAAATTTCATGATCACTTTTATAGCGGCGACAATGAACTCAAGTTATCACATCTAACATCGGTTAAACAGAAGCATGATGAATCGGTCTCCGATTACGTCAAGAGATTCAGAGAAACAAAAAACTGGTGTTTTAGTTTGGTGATAACCGAGAGAGACTTGGCAGACCTAGTGTTGAGTGGTTTGAGAACTCCCATTAGAGAAAAGCTAGAAGGTTATGAATTCTTAAATATCAACCAAGTCTTACAAAGGGCTTTTGCTCAGGAAAGCCGAAGCAAAGATCTCAAAGAAGTGCATAGATACAAAGCCGATCGTCCAAAGATGAATATGGTGGAATATGATAGTGATCACTCGGACGATGAGGGTGATGTTTTTGCTACTGAATTTGTTTGGCCATCTAAGGCCAAACCCTTTACTTGCAATGATCTGAAACCGATTCATAAGAATCATGATGAAGAGATGAAGTTTACTTTTAACATTGCTAAGTGTGATAGAATATTTGATGCTTTGTTGCAGGCTAAGATTATTAGAATATCTCATACTTTACCGCCGTTTGAAGAGCTAAAACGGCATGCTTATTGCAAGTATCATAATTCTTTTTCTCATGCTACTAACGATTGCAATGTTTTTCGATGACAGATACAATCGGCCATTAATGACGGACGATTGAACTTTCCTGAGATGCAAGTTGATAAACAACCTTTTCCAATGAATACCATGGATTTGGAGGGGAAGAAGCTACTCATTCGGCTTGAGGTAGACGAATCTGCTAATAAAGCTAATATCATTATTGGTGAGCACAGGAAAGACAAGGAAGGCAGCACGGTCTTGGGGAGACATGTTGTGCTTGATAAGTAGCCCGATGGCAAGGAAGTAATCAAAATCACCATCAAGAATCCTACACTCGGGGGGCAACCGCAAGTGCAAGAAAATACTCGAGTTAAATTTGTCAAACCCAAGAGTCCAGAAGTTGGCAAGTGGAAGAGGAATGAAGCTAAAGTGCAACGCAAGCGGATCAAGCCAACTTTTGATATGTTGCTATCCAAATATGCTAATCAGTCGGCTGGTCCCAGCTCTCACCGGCCATCATACTTGAAGCGACCAAGGTCACCATCAGATGATATGTTCAGTCAGTATATGAAACTGAGTGGACCAAAGCGTTGTTTCTAGAAGAGCAAAGGCAAACTGTTTGGGGTCGACTTGAATACTCATATAATGGCCGACTCAACATCGGTAACTATCGGTCGGCTGGTCAAAACATGCGACCGGATGGAAATTATCCGAGTGTAAGAATGCACCCAGTTGGAAGCTATCCGAGTGAAAAAATGTGGCCGAGTAGATTCCATCCGACTGAATTCCATCCGAGTGATATCCATCCGAGTGGATTCCATCAGAGTAAAAAGGTACGCCCGAGTGGAAATTTCATGCATCTGGAAAGTCGAAAAGAATGGCGTGTTAAATCACTAAGTGTTGCAGAAGTTGAGTCGGGAAAAGGCAAGGAGAAAATGGATGTCAACTCACTTATCTTGGGCACCGAAACATTCGCCATACAACAGTCGATTGTGCATAGCAATCTGACTGAGCCGATACTTGCTATCGCGCCAAAGCACTCGGCTAATGACCATGAGGCAAGCACCAGCTAGGTAAAAACGAGAGATCCTAAATACACTCATCGAAAGTGGTGTCCTCCAGGGCTAACAAAGACACAAAAGAGGAAACTACAGAGGTTAAGGAGTCAAGAGATGGCAGAACAGGAGGCCGAGAAACAAAGGGATAAGTTGTTCAATGACACTCGAACCATGGTTCCACCAAAACAAGTGTGGAGGCCTAAACAAATACAGGATACAGCAACTTCTACATCTATCACAACAATACCTACATCACCAAAGGAGGATGATGCAACATATATGACATCGTCTGCGACACTGCTTACTTCTCCTTCACTCGGACAAATTTCAGAATCTGTGGATGCACTCGAGGAGGAGGCTGATATGTTGGACTATGAGTCTACGCCGGTTCATGAAGGTATGGATATCAATATGGTGTATCACTTACCTGCTGAGTTTCGTGCTGTAGATGAACAAGGGGAGGTGGCTCAGCTGGATTTTGGCCCTAAAAACGCAATATTTGAGAAGCCAAAAGAACCAGTAACGCATCTTAAACCATTATATCTCAGAGGTCATATCAATGGGTCGCCGCTCACTCGGATGCTTGTTGATGGTGGTGCTGTAGTAAATCTTATGCCCATTCGGTCTTCAAGAAATTGGGTTTGCCTGATGAAGAATTGATCAAGACCAATATGGTGCTCAACGGATTTGAAGGCAAAGAGAAAACTGAAGCCAAAGGTGTGATATATGTGGAGCTTACAGTCGGAAGCAAAACTTTGGCTACTGCATTCTTTGTCGATGAGGTGCAAGGTAACTACAACGTCATACTAGGTCGCGATTGGGTTCATGAAAACCAGTGCGTGCCATCCACTATGCACCAGTTTTTGATTCAGTGGGTTGATGATGAAGTGGAAGTTATTCATGCGGATAACTCGGCCTGTGTTGCTTTGGCCGATGCATCGGTGGATTGGCAACATCCCAATGCTACTTGCTTGACGGGACGTGACTTATCAGAATTTGATTTTCTCAGCGCGACCAAGAATGGTTTTGTGCCCGTCTCTTTAAAGCCGAGTAAATGCAATCGGCTCCAAGGTATGATATGTTTAAATGGATCCTAATTCCGAGTGGTTACAAAAACGTCTTGTAAAGTATCGGTCCAATGAGAACGATATGTATGAGTCTATAGAGAAGTTGGATGACATGGATAAACTTGGACAAGGTTTTACATCAGCCGATTCGTTAGAAGAGGTACATATTGGAGATGGTTTAGTCACTCGACCGACATTTATAAACAAAAATTTGAAAGCCGATTGTAAGGCTAAGTTAATCGAGCTATTGAAAGAATATGTTTGTTGCTTTGCATGGGAATATCATGAGATGCCAGGGTTAAGCCGAGAGCTAGTGGAACATCGGTTGCCTATAAAGGCCGGTTTTAGACCTTATAAACAGTCGGCCAGAAAATTTAATCCGAAAACATATGACCGGATCAAGGAAGAGATTGGTCGACTGCTTGAAGCTAATTTCATTCGACCTTGCAGGTATGCCGAGTGGATTTCTAACATTGTCCCAGTAGAGAAGAAAGGATCTGGCAAGTTGAGGGTGTGCATTGATTTCAGACATTTGAATAGGGCTACACCCAAAGATGAGTGTATCCTATGCCAATAGCCGATATGCTTATTAATGATGCGAGGAATTGTCTTCGTCTCGTCGAGGCAATCACGTCTTCAAGATGACCTCAGATGAAGAAGCACTCTTAAGGAATTGTCTTCGTCTCGTCGAGGCAATCGATTTTGATATACAAATCAGCTCAATCCTAGTTCATATGCAAAAGTTAGAGGCAACACTCTGTAGACCGAACCTCAACGGAAATATGGCGCGAGGTGCCACACACTTGTCTGATAGGTTGCGCGAGTAATTCGGCCATCAAGACAGCCTTGAATCGGAAAACCTTCAACATGAAAAAGTTTTGTCTCATCGAGCCGATCGTTTTCCATATAAAATTTTTCTTAATCCGATGTCGTATGCAACCTGGAGAGGCAAATTAAGATCAGGCTGTGTTTTCAGTCGGGAAATCCGAGTGAAAAGTTTACCATTCGAGTGAAAACCTACCGATCGAGTAAAAGGTTGAGTGAAAAACTTATTGATCGAGTCAAAGATTGGCTTCCGAGTGAAAATATAGTAATCCAAGTGAAATTATCATCCGAGTGAAGTTATTCCGAGTGAAAAGATTACCATCGGAATGAAAACTTGACGTTCGAGTAAGATATTGCCTTCCGAGCGAAATATAGTCATCCGAGTGAAAGATTGTCTTCCGAGTGAAATTGTAGTCATGCGAGTGAAAGATTGTCTTGCGAGTGAAAGACTCTAACATCCGAGTGAAAAGGTCCACTCGGACGAAAAACTCTAATATCCGAGTGGATGAGCTCGGATCCGAGTGAAACTGAAGATGTGCCCGAAAGGTAATCCAGATGACCTCGGATGGAAAAGTGATCAACACGGAAGTTGTGCGCATCGTCAAAACGGTGAACTTTGGTTTTGGAGTCATTATCATATGAGATAGTATACGGCCTGTAAGTTCACTACGAGACTCGGACAATCCAGTCTGTTACATGACCGAGTCCGACTGGATATTAAAGATGGCTTCGTAGAATATTCAAGATTGTCTTATTTGGAAAAGTGTTCAACATAAGGATTGTTCATCTCATCGAGGCGCACAAGTTTCATATTCGGGCCGTCTTGATCGGGGGTCATATGCAAGCTCGGCGGCCCGTGCAAGGAGGAAGACAGAAGTTGGGCCAGATTCAGACTGAATCCGAGTTGGAATAGAACTAGGACTCTAGGACGTGAATTGATGTAATTTTTTGTAAGGAAAGCCTAGATGAATCCTTTGCTTGTACGGGAAGTCCAGCCGCCTCTTATATATGTTGGGGGTGATGGCCGATTGAACAACACACAATCGAACAAATCAATATACTTCTTTTTTCTTCTTCGTTTTATCTCCCCACCGTTTTTCTCTCTCGTTCTTCGTGTTTGAGAGCTGTGAATCCCGAGGCTCTATGGGCGAGCGAATTGACCTAGGGCAGCCCATAGGCGCCGCACTCCCTGACGGGGTCCCTCCCGGGGATGTGGGGTTTTCGCGTCTGCAAAAGCGCCCGTCGACTGTCTTGCGTATCACGCTGTCGGTCGGGTCTCCTTCGACGTGAGCTGTGGTGCATCACCCCCGGCGTCGAGGGTACACGTGACGTGTTCGTGTGTCAACAGTATGATTGGTTTATCTTTGCAAGTCTCTTCGAATTATTAGTTTGGTTTGGCCTACTAGATTGATCTTTCTTGCAATGGGAGAAGTGCTTAGCTTTGGGTTCAATCTTGCGGTGCTCGATCCCAGTGACAGAAAAGGAAATGACACGTATTGTATTGTTGCCATCGAGGATAAAAAGATGGGGTTTACATCATATTGCATGAGTTTATCCCTCTACATCATGTCATCTTGCTTAATGTGTTACTCTGTTTGTATGAACTTAATACTCTAGATACATGCTGGATAGCGGTCGATGTGTGGAGTAATAGTAGTAGATGCAGGCAGGAGTCGGTCTACTTGTCATGGACGTGATGCCTATATACATGATCATGCCTAGATATTCTCATAATTGTTCGCTTTTCTATCAATTGCTCGACAGTAATTTGTTCACCCACCGTAATACTTATGCTATCTTGAGAGAAGCCACTAGTGAAACCTATGGCCCCCAGGTCAATTTTCCATCATACAAGTTTCCAATCTATTTTATTTTGCTATCTTTTACTTTCAATCTATATCATAAAAATACCAAAAATATTTATCTTATTATTATCATCTCTATCAGATCTCACTCTTGCAAGTGGCCGTGAAGGGATTGACAATCCCTTTATCACGTTGGTTGCGAGGTTCTTTTTTGTGTGTGTAGGTGCGAGGTGACTCGCGCATGGTCTCCTTCTGGATTTATACCTTGGTTCTCAAAAACTGAGGGAAATACTTACGCTGCTTTACTGCATCACCCTTTCCTCTTCAAGGACAAGAGGTAGCAAGAAGGATTTCTGGCGCCGTTGCCGGGGAGATCTACACCAAGTCAAGACATACCAAGTACCCATCACAACTCTTATCCTTTGCATTACATTATTTGCCATTTGCCTCTCGTTTTCCTCTCCCCCACTTCACCTTGCTGTTTTATTCGCCCTCTTTTCCGTTTGCTTTGAAGTTTTACTTGGCTCGTTTGCTCGTTTGGTTGGTTTATTGTTTATTTATTACTAAATAGAGAACCTAAGATCTATGGATCCTCATTTGCTTGCTAATCTTTTTAAGAGATCCAATTATGATGAACCTATTGCTAGTGAGCTTTGTGCACTAGATTATCTTTATGAAGTTTTGCTTGAAATTCGTGAATCTGAAAATTGTGATGACGTACTTTATGGAGTGATTCACGATGGATCTTTGAATAGAAATAATGATTGCAATGATGATAGTATAAATTCTATCAATATCAACTGTGCTTATAATATGCAAAACCCTAAGCTTGGGGATGCTAGTTTTGCTATGTCTACTACTTGTTGCAATGATCATGATTGGGGTGATTCTTCTTATGATCTTGAAAATTTATTTAAGCCCCATGATGAATATGAGATTGATAATAGTGTTTTCAATATTATTGAAAGTGGGTTTGGGAGAGTGTCAACTTTAGATCCCACATATTTGAAGAACGTTCAATCTCATGAAATTTTTGATAAAAGTGGGTTTGGAGAGGTCATGAGTTTAGTTAATGTTAATACCACTATTTTGGAAGAGTGTCAACTTTGCATGCATGTGGATCGTGTTGAAAATATTTTATGTGATAGCTATTTTGTTGAACTTGCTTATCATCCTACATGTAATTATTATGAGAGAGGAAAATATGGTGGTAGAAATTTTCATGTTACTAAATTACCTCTAGTTATGTTGAGATTGCTATTGTTTTTTCCGCTTCCTTCCATATGCTAGTTTTTGCTTACCTTGATAATTTGTTTGCCTATAAGATTCCTATGCATAGGAAGTATGTTAGACTTAGATGTGTTTGTCACGTGTTTTGTGATGCTCTCTTTGTGCTTCAATTCTTATCTTTCATGTGAGCATCGTTGAAATCTTATGCCTAGCTAGGGGCGTTAAACGATAGTGCTTGTTGGGAGGCAACCCAATTTTCTAATGATGTGATCCCGCTCATCAAATGACAACACATGTCCATGGCTAGGAAACTCAACCATCTTTGATTAACGAGCTAGTCGGCATACTAGGGACACTCTGTTTGTCTATGTATTCACACATGTGCTAAGTTTCCGGTTAATACAATTCTAGCATGAATAATAAACATTTATCATGATATAAGGAAATATAAATAAAAACTTTATTATTGCCTCTAGGGCATATTTCCTTCAGTCTCCCACTTGCACTAGAGTCAATAATCTAGTTCACATCGTCATGTGATTTCACACCAATAGTTCACATCTTTATGTGATTAGTTCACATGTTCATGTGACTAATACCCAAAGGGTTTACTAGAGTCAATAATCTAGTTCACATCGCTATCTGATTATCACCCAAAGAGTGATCATGTTTTGTTTGTGAGAAAACTTTAGTCTACGGGTCTGCTACCTTTAGATCCGTATGTTTTTTGTAAATTTCTATGTCTACAATACTCTGCACGGAGCTACTCTAGCTAATTGCTCCCACTTTCAATATGTATCTAGATCGAGACTTAGAGTTATCTAGATCGGTGTAAAAAGCTTGCATCGATGTAAGTCTTGACGACGAACTCTTTTATCACCTCCATAACCGAGAAATATTTCCTTAGTCCTCTAAGGATAATTTTGACGGCTGTCCAGTGATCTACTCCTAGATCACTATTGTAATCCCTTGCCAAAATCATGCTAAGGTATACAATAGGTCTGGTACACAACATAGCATACTTTATAGAACCTATGACCGAGGCATACGGAATGACTTTTCATTCTCTTTCTATTTTCTGACGTGGCCGGGTTTTCAGTCTTTACTCAATTTCACACCTTATGACTCAGGCAAGAACTTCTTCTTTGACTGATCCATTTTGAACTCCTTCAAAATCTTATCATGGTATGTACTCATCAAAAGTCTTATCAAGCGTCTTGATCTATCTTTATAGATCTTGATGCCCAATATGTAAGTAGCTTTACAAGTAATTTTTTCTTAAAAAACTCCTTTATGCTTTCTAGAAAATTCTACATCATTTCCGATCAAGATTATGTCATTCACATATACTTATCAGAAAGGCTGTAGTGCTCCCACTCACTTTCTTGTAATTACAAGCTTCACCGCAAGTCTGTATAAATGTCACGACCCTAGATTTGCTTGTAACTAGTTGCATGAAAGCATTCATGTCATCATATTTAAATTTACGAAATTTGAATTGGGGATTGATAACCCTAGCACAAATGCAATTCAAATAGGTTCAACCAAAATATTTTCAATGACCTCAAAATATCCTTTTAAAATGTTCATGATTTATAGAAAAAGGTGAAAGCCTCTACCCGAGATGATGCATATTTTTCCAGGACATTTTGGCCATTGAATTAAATCATTATGATATTTGAGTTGGAGTTTAAAATTTACCATTAAATATTGGTTGCTCCAAATATTCTGAAATTTGTTGTGTGGTTCGAAAAAAATTCAAATATTCCTCACAAAAATTTACAGAATTAACCAAAGTGTTTTGGTTAGTATTTTATTTGCAAAACAGTAGCAGAAATTAGAAAAACTGAAACAAATAAAAACAGAAAGGAGAGAGAAAGGAGTTACCTGGCGCTTACCCACAACCCAGAGGCCCAGCACTGTGCAGCCCAGGAGATGGCCCAGCCCACCACCGCCGTCGTCCTCCTAGCACCAGTCAGCCAGGCGTGTGGCCGATGCACACGCACGGGCAGAGCGCCACGCCACCAGCTCGCCTGCTTGCCTCCCCTGCCAGCGTGACGCCGCGTTGCCTCTCCTCAGCGCCGCCCCGACCTCCCTGGCCTATCCACTTATCCTCTCCTCTTATCTCCTCTGCTCTCTCCCTCACGGCCGCCCGAACGAGCCGGAGTGCGCCGACGAGCACCACCGCAACCACCATGCTCCCCTCGCCACCCCGTGGTGTCCATTACCTCCGTCGCGACTCCCTCGACCTCCTCGCCAAACCGCAGGACCCCGGACACCCTGAAGCCTAGTCCCCAAGCTCGTCTTCTCTGCACGGCCGCCGGATGCCATCGACAAATTTGCCGCTCCCAGGTCGACCCCGAGCCCACTGAGCTGCGCTTCGACTTCCCAGTGAGCCTCGCCGTTTTTCCCCTCTCTCCCCAAGCTCGTTTGCCTCCCGTAGCTAGCCTAGCAACCGCGCCCGAGAGCTTCGCCCCGCCGGCCATGGCGCCGCCGTGGCCATAGCCGCTACAGCTTGCGGACGTGCATCCCATCGTGCTCAACGTGCTCCCAGTACACCATAGAATTGCTTTCGTTGCTCTCTTGTGCACCGTAGCGCCGTTTCCGCCAACGTCCGAGGTCCGGCAGCCGCTGAGCTCGACGCCGGCGAGGATTACGGCCACCCCAACTCGCCCTGTTTGCTCCGTTGGATGCGCACATACCCGGGCTTCGCGTAGGTAGTCCCCGCCACTGTTTTGGTCATTGGAGGAGTGATCCCGGGCTCATCCGCCGTCTCGGCTCGTCGCCGGCGACGTAACTCCGGCTAACCACCGGATTAACACTAATCTAGTCGACCACCGGGTCAATGACTTGTGGGCCCGGCCCTGCTAACTAACCTAGATTAGTGTTAACTCAACCTAGTTAGTTTAGTTTAGTTACTGACACACGGGGCCCACTGGTCAGTTTGACCTGGACCGCCCCGTTGACCAGCTGACGTCATGGTGACGTAGTGCTGACACAGTAAAGGAATATCTGGATTTAAAATAATCCAGGAAATTCCAGAAAACAGTTTAAACTTCTAAAAATCATAGAAATTCAACCGTAACTCCAAATGAAACAATTTATATATGAAAAATTATCAGAACAATTCAATCTATCCATCTGTACTAGTTTCATGCATGACAAACCAACCTAAACCTGCTGTATAGATGAAAACACATAAAGGGCATTTAAAATGCTTAAATTTGGAGTTGCATTTGAATCTTTGATTCAAATGAGCTCCACTGAACTTGTTGCTGTTTGCATTAGCACAAACAACATCACATATACATGCCATGATCATGCATCATATTGTCGCATTTGCATTGATTGTGTTCTTCTCTATTGACTGTGCTTGTCCCCTCTCGGTAGGCGTATCCCAACGATGAGTTCGATGACACCGATGAAGAGCTATAATATCTTCAGAAGTGCCAGGCAAGCAAAACCCCCTTGTTCATTTCAATACAATCCCACTCTCTCGCTTCTGCTCTCTTTTACTGCATTAGGACAACACCGATTCAACTGTTACATGTTGCGGTAGTTGAACCCCTTTCCTCTGCATGACCTGTCATTGCCACAGTAAATAGATGAAACCCACTAGTATGAGTAGGAATTGTTTGAGCCCTGATGTGCCTACTCATTCATGCTTGTTGTCATGCCTGCTACTGCTTAGAGTTGAGTCAGGTCTGATTCATCGGGAATGAATTGGAACGTGGTGAACATGTCCTACTGTTGAGAGCTAAGTGTGTGAACACGATTTGGTAAAGGTAGCGGTGAGAGGCCATGTAGGAGTACATGGTGGGTTGTCTCATTGCAGCCGTTCTTAGGAACTGAGTTCTATGTTTGTGATCCATGAGCAGTTACTACCACACATTGGGTTCTGGTAACTCAGCCCCTCTCGGCTTATTAATCAACTCGATCTCTGTCTAGGAGTTGCAACTAGTTTCTGGTGTTTGTAGGTAGTGTTAATAGTCTACCAAGTGGCACCCGGTACTGGTGGGCTTGGGACAGACTAGGCACAGTGGCACGGTGTACCAAGTGGCACCCGGATGGTGGGCTTGGGAACCCTGCACACATCGTTTGGGGCCATGAGCGACACCCCGGCCGGATCTCCTTGCGGATGGAACCCGAATAGACGATAAACCTGGACGAGAGACTTGTGTGATTAGTCAGGTCGTGGCCGACTCCCTCACCAGGCTTCCGCTTGAAGGTTGCCGAGATACACGACGTGTACATGGTGGTAAGTGGTGAGAGCGTGTGTGAAGAAGTACACCCCTGCAGGGTTATCATAATCTATTCAAATAGCCGGATTCCTCGGATATGGAAACTTGGACCCCTTGCATAGTTCATAGACAAGTGAAAGTGGATACTCTAAAATGCGCAAGATAAGCGTGAGTGCTATGGATGGCGTTCTCGTAGGGAGACGGGAGCGGATCCATAGTGGTGTATTGGTATGGTGAATATGTGGACTCGTGTGCGCCACCTCAAAGAGTTACTTGCAGTCGTAGTTCAGGATAGCCACTGAGTCAAAGCTGGCTTGCTGCAGTTAAACCCCACCACCCCCCTTGTTGATACCGATGCATATGTAGTTAGTTCTGATGTAAGTCTTGCTGGGTACCTTTGTACTCACGTTTGCTTAATTTATGTTCTGCAGAGAGACATCAGTCTCGCTAGTAGTTCCGTGTGGACTTTGATGTTTAGCTTGTTACCTCAACTACGATCTTGTGCCCTCGGCAGGGTCTTATAGATAGTCAGGCTTCTCAACCTTCTTCATTGTAGTTGTCTGTGCTCAGACAAGTTAAGCTTCCGCATGTGCTTGTTGCTTGTATGCTCTGTATGTTGGGTCATGAGACCCATGTTTGTAATACTTGGCTCCTCGGAGCCTAATGAATAAATACTTGAGTCGTAGAGTTATGTTGTGATGCCATGTTGTATTTACACATATCGAGCATATTGTGTGTATGACTGAAATGCTTGGTATGTGTGGGATCCGACAACCTAGTTGTTTATCCTTGGTAGCCTCTCTTATGGGGAAATGTAGTCTTGTGGTTCCATGAGCCATAGTAGTCCGCTACAGCCCGGTTCACCGGAGTCCTGCTAGCCCAGCACTACTGCTCCGGAACACTTGACTCGCCGGCATGTGATTCACTTTGTTCCCGTGTCTATCCCTTCGGGGAAATGTCACGCTGTGACATCCGGAGTCCTGCTAGGCTGCTACAGCCCGGGTTCCCCGAGTCCTGTTAGCCTAGTGCTACAGCCCGGATTCGCACGCTGCTGACCGACATGCTCGATGTTGATTCATGTATGCCTGTCCCCGTAAGTTAGTGCCACTTTGGGTTCACGACTAGTCATGTCGGCCCGGGTTCTCTGTCATATGGATGCTAGCAACACTATCATATACGTGAGCCAAAAGGCGCAAACGGTCCCGGGCCATGGTAAGGCGACACCCGTGGGAATACCGTGCGAGAGGCCGCAAAGTGATATGAGGTGTTACAGGCTAGATCGGTGTGACATAGAATCGGGGTCCTGGCAGCTTTGGTATCAGAGCCTGACTGCCTGTATGATTACCAAGCCAAGCTGGTCGAAGTCGTGTCTAGAAATGCTTTATTTATATAAGGGAATTGATTGTGGATGGGAACGTAAGGCTCTTTTTACTCCTTTACCTTATGCCCTTCTGCTCTGAGTCAACCTCTTCTTTTCTACAGGGGTTAAGAACTAGGCTTCTCTTCTATCTCTCAGGATGACGTGTTACTAAACCGTAGTTGCCTAGGATTGTTCGATTTAAGCCTCAGTTCAGTTCCTACTACTTCCATATGATGACCGTTGATCCCGAAACTTTGATGTGATGTTGAGTGGTTATGCCACCATTTTGCAGGATGACCCAAATCATTTTGAGAATTTACAGCCGTTATGCTGTCCGAGTCATCCTAGGTTTCTAAATAGTCTGATGCACTTGCAAATCTTTCTACCATGTTCCCGTTGTATTTTTGGGCCAGATTAAGCACACTAATCGGTGTGTTGAGGTACTCCGTTGCCTTGACATGTATGTTGGAGTTAGTATTATGACCCTAGGTGTCCTCGAGAATTTAGCAATGCTTACATATCCCCAGTGTGATGATTCTGGCCATCATTCTTGAAAGCATCCCGTGATGCCATTTAGTAGTAGGTATTCTACTCCTGTGTTCTTGACCCAAGAATCACTCTGTTCACTTCATGTTGATAGTGTTGCTAGTTCCTTTAGGATATTAATAACCTTTGCATTAGTCCTCGAGGTCCGTGGTATTTCCTTCTTCCAAATACTATGAACCAATTATGGCAGAAGTTTGTTGGATCAAAAGATCGCAATAAGAGTGCTCTCGATGAGTTCTCCTTTCTACCTTGTGACTCTGCCGGTCCTACCTTTCTGCATGGGTTGTCCGGAAGAAATGTTGAGCTTTGCTCGACATACTAATCTATGCATCCACAACTCAGAAAGTTATATGTTGCTTTGAGTTGTCCCCCCTTCAGTTATATTCCGACCTTCATCTATCAATTGATAGTCAAGAGTATGTGAGCATTCGTTCATCGGTGCCTATTATTCTTGTGGTCCGTTGAGCCGTTCTATTTCAGAATGACTAGGAGAAACAAACTCCAGTACCTCATCCATATCTAGGATTGGGTCAAAGCAGTTGTATTTCGCAGATCTAAATGCCAATCCAGCTTTTGATTCTGTTCTACCCTGAAGTATTGCCCTCCTTATGTCAGTAATATCATAGGAATTGCACAACCTCCTATGAACTCTTGATACAGTGATACTTCTTGCCATCATCGTTCATTCCTCGGTCTCCACTTTATTGTAACCGGAATACCGACAAGTGAACCATGATGTGTGAAATCAATACTCCTAGCAACCGTGTTGCTTGGTAGTTAATGGACATTAATATCATTCTTAGTGTGTTGGTTATCGAATCACTACTCTAGGATTGTTCGTGCTATCTTGTCCTTATTCTGGTGCACTCTTCGATCTCTGAGTTAGAATTGAATCCCTTACTCTTCTGATCATGTCGTCTTGCCTTGAAAAGCAAGATTGTTCTCGAGCTTAGAGACATATCGGTGGTTCGTGATTTTCCGGATATCTTCATGGAAGTATCACCAGGTCATCCCCTGACCGATATGTTGAGTTCGTGATCAAGTTGGTTTTCCAATAAACCACCCCTTCTCGAGGAATCTGTGTTGGATATCCCTGAACTAGTTTGATAAGCTAAACAATAACTTGGAGAGTTGGAAGATGAAAGCTTGTCCGACTTAGTTCATCACTAAGGGATATCCTTGTTTGTGTGGGCGTTGAAGAAAGATGATATCTTCCTCGATTGATCCTCGTGATCAGTTGTCGGTACTATTATCTTATCCAATCCTTGATTTGAGTGTGGGCTATCGTCAAATCAAATCAGAACCAATGATATTTGTAATGTTGTCTACTCATGGTTGACTCCTCGAGCATACACCATTACATCTTTTGGTCTGACCAATACTATCACATTGTTCACATAATGGTGGAAGTCCAGTGATATGGAAATTCCGATGAGTTGCTGTTGAGCCCATCAGCAGCATCTTGTCTCCCCCATGATCCGTGTTAAACATTAAGCTAGTGTTGGAAACTTTGTAAGAATTTCCTTCATGTTCCGCTCATGAGGTATATGTTTGGTGAAAGAAGTGACTTTCTCCAAGTTCATGTGCATTAGGTGTAAGTTGCCGCCGTGAATTGAAGAAAGTTCGTTTTTGCTTCCTCTGGAATCATGCCAAGTCAGTCCTGCATGTGCGAAGTATTTTGTGGCCTGTTAGACTGATCATCTTCATTCCATATGTATTTCCTAGCACACCAAGCCACTGATTGATCTGTTCAAGGATAAAAAGTTCATCGATAAGTATAAAAGGACTTCGATATCCTCAATGATGGTTCCCCATATGAACCCGGTAGCGTTTTTATTATAAGACTACTATGTGATCATGCTTGTCTTCGACAGCGTGTTCATAGGTTTGTAGCAGAACCATCTCATGTTTTGGAGCTTGCTATCGTAGTTCATTTCCCGAGAATCTTGCAACGTCATCTCTTGATTTGTGTTGCTACCTTCTTTTTCCAGATACGCTATCTGGAATATTCCGTTACCAACCATATCTGAATGTCAGGCAAATATGATGGTTGGAACAATCCCAACATTTGCATTTTGTTCCCAACTTGCACCCGCCTTTGTCCCATTTTACCTATGGTCTGCCTTTTCAGTAATTGCTATTCGGGATCATCTTCAAAAGTGGGCTTACCATGGGTCCCATCCATTTTCGATGATAAGCAAAATCATCCATTGCGTTGTCTTCAACATGGTAGTCCACGTCATCCATCCTAGTCCGAGTATGCCACTCCTTCGAACACTTCTAGACGATCGTTCGAGCATTGCCTTAGGCTGGTATAGAGAGTTTCAATGATCTTTGTATCAAAAGTAATTCTTTTTGCCACTTAAGGGAATAAATCCACAAGTCACCTCCCCCAAGGTGCCCCATTATGGGATCATGGCAATCAACTCCTCGCTACCTTGAAACCTATGCACCATCCTACTTAAGTGTGGGAGTGTTTCCTACCAAATTGAACTTTCATCATTTGTTCTCTCCATCCCTCCTGATGTGTGTTTGTCTCTTATATCAAGAGATGATTCAACGTCTCATTCCATGAGTTGATCGTGTATCGTTTGATTTTTGAGAAGATCGATTCCTATAGAGTTTCTTTTTGTCATCATCGTGTTGGATGGAGTTCTCAGAGCAAGACGTCGAGGCAAAGGTGATGATCAAATCAATGTTCTTATGAAGTGCAACCTAGATCATGAAGATTGTGCTAGCTTTGTGCCCCCTCTGTCTTCTTACCTCACGTCTTGAATCTCGGGACGAGATTCTTGTTTAGTGGGGGTGAGTTGTCACGGCCCTAGATTTGCTTGTAACTAGTTGCATGAAAGCATTCATGTCATCATATTTAAATTTAAGAAATTTGAATTGGGGATTGATAAACCCTAGCACAAATGCAATTCAAATAGGTTCAACCAAAATATTTTCAATGACCTCAAAATATCCTTTTAAAATGTTCATGATTTATAGAAAAAGGTGAAAGCCTCTACCCGAGATGATGCATATTTTTCCAGGACATTTTGGCCATTGAATTAAATCATTATGATATTTGAGTTGGAGTTTAAAATTTACCATTAAATATTGGTTGCTCCAAATATTCTGAAATTTGTTGTGTGGTTTGAAAATAATTCAAATATTCCTCACAAAAATTTATAGAATTAACCAAATTGTTTTGGTTAGTATTTTATTTGCAAAACGGTGGCAGAAATTAGAAAAACTGAAACAAATAAAAACAGAAAGGAGAGAGAAAGGAATTACATGTCGCTTACCCACAGCCCAGAGGCCCAGCACTGTGCATCCCAGGAGTTGGCCCAGCCCACCACCGCCGTCGTCCTCCTGGCGCCAGTCGACCAGGCGTGTGGCCGATGCGCGCGCACGGGCAGAGCGCCACGCCACCAGCTCGCCTGCCTGCCTCCCCTGCCAGCGCGGCGCCGCGTTGCCTCTCCTCGGCGCCGCCCCGACCTCGCTGGCCTATCCACTTCTCCTCTCCTCTCCTCTGCTCTCTCCCTCGCGGCCGCCCGAATGAGCCGGAGTGCGCCGACGAGAACCACCGCAGCCACCATGCTCCCCTTGCCACCCCGTGCTATCCATTACCTCCGTCGCGAGTCCCTCGACCTCCTCGCCGAACCGGAGGACCCTGGACACCCTGAAGCCTCGTCCTCGAGCTTGTCTTCTTTGCACGGCCGCCGGACGCCATCGACAAATTCGCCGCTCCCAGGTCGCCCCCGAGCCCACTGAGTTGCGCTTCGACCTCCCAGTGAGCCTCGCCGTTTTTCCCCTCTCTCCCCAAGCTCGTTTGCCTCCCGTAGCTAGCCTAGCCACCACGCCCGAGAGCTTCGCCCCACCGGCCATGGCGCCGCCGTGGCCATAGCCGCTATAGCTCGCGGACGTGCATCCCATCGTGCTCAACGTGCTCCCAGTACACCGTAGAACTGCTTCCCTTGCTCTCTTGTGCACCGTAGCGCCGTTTCCGCCAACGTCCGAGCTCCGGCAGCCGCTGAGCTCGATGCCGGCGAGGATTACGGCCACCCCAGCTCGCCCTGTTTGCTCCGTTGGATGCGCACGGACCCTGGCTTCGTGTAGGTAGTCCCCGCCGCTATTTTGGTCTTCGGAGGAGTGATCCCGGGCTCGTACGCCGTCTCGGCTCATCGCCGGCAACGTAACTCCGGCTAACCACCGGATTAACACTAACCTAGTCGACCACCGGGTCAATGACTTGTGGGCCCGGCCCTGCTAACTAACCTAGATTAGTGTTAACTCAACCTAGTTAGTTTAGTTTAGTTACTGACACATGGGGCCCACTAGTCAGTTTGACCTGAACCACCCCGTTGACCAGCTGACGTCACAGTGACGTAGTGCTGACACAGTAAAGGAATTTCTGGATTTAAAATAATTCAGGAAATTCCAGAAAACAGTTTAAACTTCTAGAAATCATAGAAATTCAACCGTAACTCCAAATGAAATAATTTATATATGAAAAATTATCAGAAAAATTCAATCTATCCATCTGTACTAGTTTCATGCATGACAGACCAATCTAAACCTGCTGTATAGATGAAAACACATAAAGGGCATTTAAAATGCTTAAGTTTGGAGTTGCATTTGAATTCTTGATTCAAATGAGCTGCATTGAACTTGTTGTTGTTTGCATTAGCACAAACAACATCACATATACATGCCATGATCATGCATCATATTGTCGCATTTGCATTGATTGTGTTCTTCTCTATTGCCGGTGCTTGTCCCCTCTCGGTAGGCGTAACCCGACGATTAGTTCGATGACACCGATGAACAGCTATAATATCTTCAGAAGTGCCAGGGAAGCAAAACCCCCTTGTTCATTCCGATACAATCCCACTCTCTCGCTCCTGCTCTCTTTTACTGCATTAGGACAACACCGATTCAACTGTTACATCCTGCGGTAGTTGAACCCCTTTCCTCTGCATGGCCTGTCATTGCCACAGTAAATAGATGAAACCCACTAGTATGAGTAGGAATTGTTTGAGCCCTGATGTGCCTACTCATTCATGCTTGTTGTCATGCCTGCTACTGCTTAGAGTTGAGTCAGGTCTGATTCATCGGGAATGAATTGGAACGTGGTGAACATGTCCTATCGCTGAGAGCTAAGTGTGTGAACACGATTTGGTAAAGGTAGCGGTGAGAGGCCATGTAGGAGTACATGGTGAGTTGTCTCATTGCAGGCGTTCTCAGGAACTGAGTTCTGTGTTTGTGATCCAGAGCAGTTACTACCACACATTGGGTTCTGGTAACTCGGGCCCTCTCGGCTTATTAATCAACTCGATCTCTGTCTAGGAGTTGCAACTAGTTTCTGGTGTTTGTAGGTAGTGTTAGTAGTCTACCAAGTGGCACCCGGTACAGGTGGGCTTGGGACAGACTAGGCACAGTGGCACGGTGTACCAAGTGGCACCCGGATGGTGGGCTTGGGAACCCTGCACACATTGTTTGGGGCCGTGAGCGACACCCCGGCCGGATCTCCTTGCGGATGGAATCCGAATAGGCAATAAACCTGGATGAGAGACTTGTGTGATTAGTCAGGTTGTGGCCGACTCCCTCACCAGGCTTCCGCTTGAAGGTTGCCGAGATACACGACGATTACATGGTGGTAAGTGGTGAGAGCGTGTGTGAAGAAGTACACCCTTGCAGGGTTATCATTCTCTATTCGAATAGCCGGATTCCTCGGATATGGAAACTTGGACCCCTTGCATAGTTCATAGACAAGTGAAAGTGGATACTCTAAAATGCGCAAGATAAGCGTGAGTGCTATGGATGGCGTTCTCGTAGGGAGACGGGAGCGGATCCATAGTGGTGTATTGGTATGGTGAATATGTGGACTCGTGTGCGCCACCTCAAAGAGTTTCTTGCAGTCGTATTTCAGGATAGCCACTGAGTCAAAGCTGGCTTGCTGTAGTTAAACCCCATCACCCCCCTTGTTGATACCGATGCATATGTAGTTAGTTCTGATGTAAGTCTTGCTGGGTACCTTTGTACTCACGTTTGCTTAATTTATGTTTTGTAGAGAGACATCAGTCTCGCTAGTAGTTCCGTGTGGACTTCGACGTTTAGCTTGTTACCTCAGCTACGATCTTGTGCCCTCGGCAGGGTCTTGTAGATAGTCAGGCTTCTCAGCCTTCTTCAATGTAGTTTCTGTACACAGACAAGTGAAGCGCATGTGCTTGTTGCTTGTATGCTCTGTATGCTAGGTCATGAGACCCATGTTTGTAATACTTGGCTCCTCGGAGCCTAATGAATAAATACTTGAGTCGTAGAGTTATGTTGTGATGCCATGTTGTATTTACACATATCAAGCATATTGTGTGTATGACTGAAATGCTTGGTATGTGTGGGATCCGACAACCTAGTTGTTTATCCTTGGTAGCCTCTCTTATGGGGAAATGTAGTCTTGTGCTTCCATGAGCCATAATAGTCCGCTATAGCCCGGTTCACGGGAGTCCTGCTAGCCCAGCACTACTGCTCCAGAACACTTGACTGGTCGGCATGTGATTCACTTCGTTCCTGTGTCTGTCCCTTTGGGGAAATGTCATGCGGTGACATCCGGAGTGCTACCTAGCCTGCTACAGCCCGGGTTCCCGGAGTCCTGTTAGCCCAGTGCTACAGCCCGGATTCGCACGCTGCTGACCGACATGATCGATGTTGATTCATGTATGCCTGTCCCCGTAAGTTAGTGCCACTTTGGGTTCACGACTAGTCATGTCGGCGTGGGTTCTCTGTCATATGGATGCTAGCGACACTATCATATATGTGAGCCAAAAGGCACAAACGGTTCCAAGCCATGGTAAGGCGACACCCGTGGGAATACCGTGCGTGAGGCTGCAAAGTGATATGAGGTGTTACAGGCTAGATCGGTGTGACTTAGAATCGGGGTCCTGACAATAAAACTATATGCTTTGATCAGCTCATCAAAGCATATATTCCAACTCCGAGATGCTTGCACCAGTCCATAGATGGATCGCTGGAGCTTGCACACTTTGTTGACACCTTTAGGATTGACAAAACCTTCTGGTTACATCATATACAAATCTTCTTTAATAAATCCATTAAGGAATGTAGTTTTGATATCCATTTGCCAGATTTCATAAAATGCGGCAACTGCTAACATGATTCGGACAGACTTTTAAGCATCGATATGAGTTAGAAAATCTCATCGTAGTCAACACCTTGAACTTGTCGAAAACCTTTTGCGACAATTCGAGCTTTGTAGATAGTAACACTACTATCAGCATTTGTCTTCCTCTTGAAGATCCATTTATTCTGAATGACTCACCGATCATCGGACAAGTCAATCAAAGTCCATACTTTGTTCTCATACATGGATCCCATCTCAGATTTCATGGCCTTAAGCCATTTCGCGGAATCTGGGCTCATCATCGCTTCCTCAAAGTCCGGAGGTTCGTCATGGTCTAGTAACATGACTTCCAGAATAGGATTACCGTACCACTCTGATGCGGAACTTACTCTGGTTGACCTACGAGGTTTGGTAGTAACTTGATCTGAAGTTTCATGATCATCATCATTAACTTCCTCACTAATTGATGTAGGCATCACTGGACCTGATTTCTGTGATGAACTACTTTCCAATTCGGGAGAAGGTACAGTTATCTCATCAAGTTATACTTTCCTCTCACTCCCTTCTTTCGAGAGAAACTCCTTGTCTAGAAAGGATCCACTCTTAGCAACGAAGATCTTGCCTTCGGATTTGTAATAGAAGGTGTACCCAACAGTTTCTTTTGGGTATCCTATGAAGACACACTTCTCTGATTTGGGTATGAGCTTATCAGGCTGAAACTTTTTCACATAAGCATTGCAAGCCCAAACTTTAGAAATGACAGCTTAGGTTTCTTGCTAAACCATAGTTCATACGCTGTCCTCTCAACGGATTTTTAGACGGTGCCCTATTTAATGTGAATGCAGCTGTCTCTAATGCAAAACCCCAAAACGATAGTGGTAAATCAGTAAGAGACATCATAGATTGCACTATATCTAATAAAGTATGGTTATGATGTTTGGACACACCATTACTGTCGGGGATATACCCCGTCGTATGACCCGGCCAGAAGTATAACCCGGCTGGACTTGGAGACTCACTGGTGACCCGCCCTGACTTGGCGACTCACTAAGTGACCCGCCCGGATCTCTCCACTCACTGATGACCCGGCCAAGCCAGGTGACTCATTGGTGACCCGGTCGGCTGGTTGGAAGAGCGACAAGACTCGCTGACCCAGAAGGCGGTTCATGGAAGGCCGGCTCACGTTACGTTGTGATGGGCTGGCTTAAGATGAAAGTCATAAGGAATATTCTCCTATAAAGGAAGCAAGACTAGGACTCCACTTGTAATAGAGTAATCCTAATCCTAATAGGACTAGTCATGTAAGCCGCCCCTTCAACATATATAAGGAGGGGCAAGGCACCCCAAGAGGGACAAAAGACACAAGTTTGATAAGTTTTCTCAAGTTAGGTTTAGACATACAACTCAATAGCTCTTGAGATAGAGCACCCTTGTAATCATGTTCATCATCATCAATATCAATGAAGCATGACATAGGCTTTTACCTCTGTGACGCCCCCGATTTAATCGTACACTAATCATGCACGCAAACGTGTACGATCAAGATCAGGGACTCACGGGAAGATATCACAACACAACTCTACAAATAAAATAAGTCATACAAGCATCATAATACAAGCCAGGGGCCTCGAGGGCTCGAATACAAGTGCTCGATCATAGACGAGTCAGCGGAAGCAACAATATCTGAGTACAGACATAAGTTAAACAAGTTTCCATAAGATGGCTAGCACAAACTGGGATACAGATCGAAAGAGGCGCAGGCCTCCTGCCTGGGATCCTCCTAACTACTCCTGGTCGTCGCCAGCGGGCTGCACGTAGTAGTAGGCACCTCCAGTGTAGTAGGGGTCGTCGTCGACGGTGGCGTCTGGCTCCTGGACTCCAGCATCTGGTTGCGACAACCAGAAAGAAAGGAAAGGGGAAAAAGGGGGGGAGAAAGCAACCGTGAGTACTCATCCAAAGTACTCGCAAGCAAGGAACTACACTACATATGCATGGGTATATGTGTAAGGAGGCCATATCAGTGGACTGAACTGCAGAATGCCAGAATAAGAGGGGGATAGCTAATCCTGTCGAAGACTACGCTTCTGGCAGCCTCCGTCTTGCAGCATGTAGGAGAGAGTAGATTGAAGTCCTCCAAGTAGCATCTTCAAGTAGCACCTCCAGTAGCATCGCATAGCATAATCCTACCCGGCAATCCTCTCCTCGTATCCCTGAGAGAGAGCGACCACCCGTTGTATCTGGCACTTGGAAGGGTGTGTTTTATTAAGTATCCGGTTCTAGTTGTCATAAGGTCAAGGTACAACTCCAAGTCGTCCTGTTACCGAAGATCACGGCTATTCGAATAGATTAACTTCCCTGCAGGGGTGCACCACATAACCCAACACGCTTGATCCCATTTGGCCGGACACACTTTCCTGGGTCATGCCCGGCCTCGGAAGATCAACACGTCGCAGCCCCACCTAGGCAAAACAGAGAGGCCAACACGTCGGTCTAAACCTAAGTGCGCAGGGGTCTGGGCCCATCGCCCTGAGCACACCTGCATGTTGCGTGGGCGGCCGAAAGCAGACCTAGCCTAGTGGCGTTCCAGTCCAATTCGGCGCGCGCCGCTTCGTCGCTGACGTCTGAAGTGCTTCGGCTGATACCACGACGTCGGGATACCCATAACTACTCCCACGTAGATGGTTAGTGCGTATAGGCTCGTAGCCGACTCAGATCAAATACCAAGATCTCGTTAAGCGTGTTAAGTATCCGCGAACGCCGAACAGGGCCAGGCCCACCTGTCTCCTAGGTGGTCTCAACCTGCCCTGTCGCTCCGCCACAAAGTAACAGTCGAGGACCGTCGGGAACCCAGGCCCACCTCTACCGGGATGGAGCCACCTGTCCTTTCAGCCCCCTCGTCAGAATCACTTGCGGGTACTCAATGAGCTGACCCGACTTTAGTCACCATCTGTATAGCATGTATATGTATAGTATATACCCGTGATCACCTCCCAAGTGATCACGGCCCGATAGTATAGCAAGGCAGACTGACAAGAATGTAGGGCCAATGATGATAAACTAGCATCCTATACTAAGCATTTAGGATTGCAGGTAAGGTATCAACAGATGTAGCGACAATGTCAGGCTATGCATCAGGATAGGATTAACGAAAGCAGTAACATGCTACACTACTCTAATGCAAGCAGTATAGAGGAGAATAGGCGATATCTGGTGATCAAAGGGGGGGCTTGCCTGGTTGCTCTGGCAAGAGAGAGGGGTCGTCAACTCCGTAGTCGAACTGGTCAGCAGCAGCGTCGGTCTCGTAGTCTACCGGAGAGAAGAGGGGGAAGAAATAATGAATACAGAGCAAACAAAGCATCACAAAATATAACAAGGCAATACGCGGTGTTCGGTGTGCCCTAACGCGGTAGTAGGTGATACCGGTGAAGGGGGGAAAACATCCGGGAAAGTATTCCCGGTGTTTCGTGTTTTCGGGCAGAGGAGCCGGAGGGGGAAAGTTGCGAGTTCGATAGGTTAGGGGTGTGTGGCGGACGAACGGGTTGCGTATCCGGATTCGTCTCGTCGTTCTGAGCAACTTTCATGTAGAAAGTATTTTCATCTGAGCTACGGTTTATTTTATATTAATTTTAAAAGATTTAAATCATTTTCAGGATTTATTTAACTATTTAATTTCAACATTATCCAGAATAGTGTTTGCTGACGTCATGATGACGTCAGCATGACGTCAGCAGTCAACAGGGGTTGACTTGGTTAATCTGACGTGTGGGTCCAGTGGGACCCACCTGTCATACCCTGTTTAGGCTAATCAGGTTTTAGCTAAACTAATCACAGTTTAATTAGACTAACAGGTTAATTAGATTAATTAATTAAGGTTAATTAACTTAATTAATTTAGTTAATTAATTAATTAATTAAATTTATTTTTATTTTAATTATTGTTTTATTTATTTTTATATACTTTTTTTTTAACGTTCTGGGGTGGGACCCCCATGTCATTGGCCCCAGGGGGCCGATGCGGGCACGGGCGCGTGGGTGCCTGATACGGCACCCGCCCAGGCCAACCGCGGTGGCGGGACTGGCGGGGCACGGTGGGGTGCCGGCGACGCAGGGAGGCAGGGGGCGTGCGCTCGTGGAGCCGGGCAAGGACGGCGACGAGCGGGCACGATGGAGGCGGGGCCGCTGTGAGCGCGGCCGAGGCGCGGGCCCGGCGCGTCGAGCGCGCACGCGGGCGCAGGCCGATGGCCGCAGGGGGTAGAGGGGCTCCGGGGTGCCGGAGCACGGCAACGAGCGGGCGAGGCGGTGTGGTCCGGTGACCAAACGCGGCCACGGCGGGTGCGGTGGGTAGAGGAGGCAGCAGCAGCCATGGAGCAGGGGCACGGGGCGTGGGATGGTCGAGGGAGCGGGAGGAGGGGGGAGGCGGTGCGGTGGCCGTGGTGCCGTTCGGCAATCCCGTCGACGCGACGGAACGGACGACGGAGAGGGGGAGAGAAGAGGAGGCCGGGGGTGCGGCCACGGGCGCGGTCATGAGCAGGGAGCCGGCCACGGCGCGGGTGCCGCGCGTGCGGGCGCGACGCCGCGGGCGTCGGGACGGCGCTGCTGAGCGCGTGCGGGGC
>NC_041392.1:711257330-711262891 GCF_002162155.2 Triticum dicoccoides
CCCCGATCCAGATCCAGCGGGGGTGGGGGGGGAGTGGTGCGAGTGGGGGGTTAGGGTTACGGGGTGGGGATAAGGAGAGAGAGGAGGGGCCGGCTGGGCCGGCCTGATTGGCCCCGAGGCCATCTGGGCCGAGGCCCAGCGAGGGGGGGGCTGTAATTTCTTGTCTTTTTTTTTGTTCCCTTTTCTTTTACTGTTTTATTTTATTCTAGTTTTATAAAACATAAAAGTTGTACCTTAAATAGTAACACTAATTATACCTCTGCCACAAAAGGTTTAACCCCCAAATAATATAGTTTAGTATTTTATAAAATACCAAGGCATTTATGTATTTGTCTTACCTACTGTTTTAATTAATTAAATGCAGTTAGACCTTTTATAAAAATGTGGTTTCTCCACCAACATTACTTATGAATTATTTGTCACATTTATAACATTTTAGTTTTGACTTTTGAAAACGTTTATTGTTTGCTTGATTTTGAATATGAATTTAAATCGGTTCCGAACTAACACGAGATTAGCGAAAGTAATCGAAGTGACGTGGCACCATTAGCAGGGAATTACTGTAGCTAAATACCCGGGCGTCACAACCTCCACCGTGAGGGGCCGAACCTCGGTAAAATCTCGCGTCTCTCATCCCGCTCAACCCCTCTCAAGCTACCACATAGATGTGTTGGCCTCACGACAAAGTCCTTTTCAATCTGAATATCTACCATGACAATTCCACGACAGTTGGCGCCCACCTTGGGGCTGCGCACGGCGGTGTTCAGTTCTTGAAGGGATTTCTCCAAGGGATCGAGAAGTTCACAATTTTTTCGGATGAAGAATAGATGGTTTGAGGGGATCTACATCAGCTTGAAAATCATCGGTCCAGATTTGCAATATGTGAGATTTAAGTTCAAAAGAAATTAGGGTTTCTCTCGAAGATGACGCGGCGATCCGTCGAATCCTAGGACGAATCGATATCTGCTATAGTGGCCGCCTTGCGGGCTGAGACAAAAATCAGCCGCCTTCGTATTGATTTTCGGTACCGCCTCGTGCCGGCTATGTTTTTGGTCTCACCTGTTGTACCCAATCTATCTCGCCCGTGGATTCCATTGTCCGCTCGGCCGGGTCATGCCCGCTGGTTACGCCCGCCCCTGCTAACACAGATTCGATCCGGTCTGGCTCCGAGTCGCCTCCGTCCAGAGCCGTTCCCGCCGTCGCCTCGGTATCACCTCCGAACCAAGTCACCACTGCGAGTTGCCTTCTTCAAGCGGCCTGGATGTGGATCGGTTAGATTGACCACGACCTGAACTCTGCTATCGCTGCTTGTGCAGCACCTGGCCTCCTCCGCCACCCCGGGCCGGCTCCGCATCAGCCTTGCCACGTTGCCTCCGGGTCAAACCGACCCCATGATGCCTTCACCTAATGCGCCCTGCAAGCCGCCAACTGTTGGAAAATGGCTACGTCAGTACCTGCCTGACCGGTTCTCACGGCGGCTCCCTCCATCTCGCCACCATGCACGCATAGCTCGCGTTGGTTACGCACGTCGCCCCCGGGTGGCGCTCATGCCCGTTGTACTATCATCTGTATATAATGTACCCTTGTGAGATGAATGCTTACACAGTGAACATTATCACTAAACAACTTGGTTATCAAAGCCTCTTTCCTAGAGCCATGAACACCGGCAACTCCTCCTCCTCTTCCGGCGATCTCGCGGGCAGCACTCCCCTCTCCTCCAATCCAGCACTCACTTCCCCCATACCTCCTGCCCCCATTCCGGTGACCACCTCGCCCAAGCTCATAGCTCCCATCACCACCGCTCCACCTGCCGCGACCTCCTCTGCGATGACTCTGCTTCCTCCCCCGTCACTTCCCGATGCTGTGGCTTCCTCCTCCGCCGCCAACTCCTCCATCCACTCTCTCCACAACATCGGAAGCCTCATCACCTTCAAGCTGGACGTCTAGTCCAACAGTTACTCCAAGTGGCGAGAGCTCTGGAGCTGCGTTCTCACCATGTACGCCGTCCAACACCACGTCACCCACTACTCCAACCCCGACCTGCAGTCTCTCGCATGGCGCCACACCGATCTCACCCTTCTCATGCTGCTCTACTCCACCATCACCGACGGCCTCTACGAGGTCATCCGCGACGAGGCCAACACCGCCTTCGTAGCCTGGGACAAGCTCCGGGAGTTCTTCCTCGCGAATCAGCCCGCTCAGGCGGTCCATCTCTCCGCCGAGTTTCACGCCCTCACCCAAGGCGACCTACGCATGGAGGAGTACTGCGCTCGCCTCAAGGTGTTTGCTAATGCCCTAGCGGACGTCGAGGAGCCCATCACCGACCGGACACTAACGTTGCAGCTGCTACGCGGGCTCTCCCGCTGGTACCAGGTGATCACCACTGTCTTGCCCATGCAGAACCCCTTCCCGTTGTTCAACCAGGCCCTCTTGCGGCTTCTACTCGAGGAGGTCCAGCAGGACTCCGCGATCGCTGGGACGGCTCCACCACGCTCACCATCGGCCTCGGTGCCAGCGGTTCCTCCTCCGGCGTCGGCTCCTCGACTAGCGACCGTGGGAAGGCCCCAACGGACGCGGGCGCGGTTGCGCGTGGCGGATCTTCACCTCTTGGGTGTGGCCAGGGGTGCGGTCGTGGCCGTGGCCGGGGGCGCTACGGCTCCAATGGCGGCCAGGCAGGCGGGCGCGGCCAGTCTCATCTGGCTCCAGGGGGCCAGACCCC
Organism: Triticum dicoccoides; assembly: GCF_002162155.2. Taxonomy (NCBI): domain Eukaryota; kingdom Viridiplantae; phylum Streptophyta; class Magnoliopsida; order Poales; family Poaceae; genus Triticum; species Triticum dicoccoides. The sequence goes on from NC_041392.1 coordinate 711,260,050, forward strand.
CTGGATGGGGTACTTTGCCCCGTGGGGCGCGCCCTTTCCACCCCAGGGCGTGTGCCGTGGCTTCCACCCAATGTCGCGGCCATGCTTGGGCCGCGTCCCAGCAACCCTGCGCATGCCTACCGCATGGCATACCCCGACACCACACCCTCCTCCAACAACCCACCTCCACCGACGTCGTGGGACCAGGCCGGCCTACTCGCCGCCATGAACAACATCTCCCTTGAAGACACACAAGTATAGGGGATCTATCGTAGTCCTTTCGATAAGTAAGAGTGTCGAACCCAACGAGGAGTAGAAGGAAGTGATAAGCGGTTTCCAGCAAGGTATTCTCTGCAAGTACTGAAATAAGTGGTAACAGATAGTTTTGTGATAGGATAATTTGTAACGAGCAACAAGTAACAAAAGTAAATAAAGTGTAGCAAGGTGGCCCAATCCTTTTGTAGCAAAGGACAAGCCTGGACAGACTCTTAACAATGAAAGAAAGGTGATGCTCTCATGCCTGCTTAACTTCATCGACGGGCTATGGTAGCATCCGGCTGTGACCGGATCATCATTTTCACGACAAACCACAAGGAGAAAATGGACTGGCGCTGATCCGACAGGGCAGGATGGACAAGGACATCAAGACGTCCTATTGCCTCTTGATGGCTTCAAGGTGCTCGCCAAGAACTACCTGGACGTCGTGGAGCATGGTCTGTTTGGGGAGATTCAACGGTTGCTCGAGGAGACCGACATGTCACCCATCGGTGTCGCAGAGAACCTGATGCCAATGTCGACGAAGAAGAAGAGGGACCCTGATTAGTGTTTATTAGGCCTCATTGAGGCGCTCAAGTAGGCCAAGGAAGACGCGGCAGCGGCCAGCAGCAAAGCCGAAGGCGAATGAGGAAGAGGAGGCGGAAGCGGAGAAAGCCGAGGAGAAAGAGGAGCAAAGGAGAAGAAAGAAAAGGAGAAAGACGACGGGAAGGGCGCAACACCAGAGGAAGCTAAAGGAGACATCAAATAAGGTGAAGTGACAGGAGTATAGTGATCTTGTTAGTGCTCTCTTACAAACACAAACAGATGTAGTGTTTGTCTAAATAATATATGTATCACTCATCTTCTCGACTATTAATTCAGACAAGAAGTAGCCATTATAATGTTGCTATATACTAGTATATTATGCTATCTTTCCCTAATAATAAAGCACGGATTGAGTCTGTTGGGTTCACCGTCGCGGCAGTTTTGCTAAAAAAACCTGTGATTTTAGGTAATCAACCCGCGGTACAATTTAAAGTTTTTTTTTTGAGAATAACCTGCCAAGCTTTATTCCATAACGATGTTCATCGGTACAATAGTCGGGTTATGAGGAGTGCCCAACCACACTTGTCTACCCCGATCTAAATTACAAGCAAACTTGGCAAGTTTGTGAGCCTCGAAATTATAGTTTCTACGCTCATGAATAAAAGAGCTAAACTGAAAACTCGACTTCCTACCTATGATTTCATGTACTATAGCTGCATGGGGACCCCCCGTCCTTCTGTTGATGTCGTTGATCACCTCTTGACAGTCCGATGCAATGACGAATTTCTGAAGATTGAGGTCTTCAGCAAGTGCCAGTGCTTCTCTACAAGCGAATACCTCTAGCATAACCGGATCAAGAACACCTGGGAAAGCCACCGAAGATGATCCCAAGTAGGCGCCGCGCTGGTCTCTGCATACCGCTGCCATAGTTCCTCCTCCTCTGTGCCGGGCTATCGCTCCATCGGCATTAATCTTGCAATAGTCGGCTGGGGGGTAGCCATCTTTCTTCTTGACGTTGCGATGCTGCACTTGGAACCGTAGCTTGAGTTCTTGGCCGTTGTAGCTGCTTCAGCTCATGAATATACGACTCAACAAAGGATATTGTTTGCATCGGGCTTTGAAAGATCGCCTCATGTATAGCTTTTCGACGAGCATACCATACTGACCACAATGTGACTACTATCTTTGTGAATTGCTCATGGTCCATGGAATCATAAATCTCAAACATCCAGTGCTTGGCGTTTGGTTCCTCATTCATTGTCATGGCCGAGACCAGCTGCTCATCCGAGAGGGCCCAAATACTGCGAGACATTGTACAAGAGATGAGCGCATGCCTCCATGAATCTTGACAGCCGTAGAGAGGACAAGCATCCCGGACCGACATGTTCCGGTTATGAAGCAGATCAGTAGTTGGGAGGGAATGCCTCGCCAATCTCCACATGAAAACTTTAACCTTTGAAGGAACAGTTAAATTCCAAAGCGAGGACCATCCTGAACGTTCTGCCTCTTCATTCGAAGTTCCTCCTCGTCCCTCTAGCCAGCTTTCTCGTTGGAGTTTCGTCTTCACCATGAACTTATAAGCTGAACTGACAGAAAATCTTCCCTTTTTGTTCGGAGTCCACGCCCAGAAATCTTCAATATTACGAGTGCAAACTAGGATCCTGAGAATGGCTTCCGCATCAATTGGCAGAAAAATGGAGCGAATTAGCTGCACATCCCACGAAGCATTGGCGGGCTGCAATAAGTCCGAAACCCACACAGGTGGATCTGGGATAAGTGATGTGATCGGTATTGGCACCATATCTTTGGGAATCCAATTGTCGTCCCAAATATTAGTTGTCCTGCCATTACCTATTCCTCATATAATTCCCTGTCTGAGCATATCCCTTCCATCAAGAATTGCTCTCCAAACCTGGGAAGGTCGAGAACCGAGTTCAGCTATTAGAATGGAGCTGTTGGGAAAATATGACACCTTGAGGATCCTTGCACTAAGAGATGAAGGTTCTTGTAAAAGTCTCCACGCCTGCCTTGCTAACAAATCAAGGTTAAACAACTCCAAGTC
>NC_041392.1:711263138-711277942 GCF_002162155.2 Triticum dicoccoides
AACTTCCCATGAGACCCAAGCCGGCTTTCTTTCACCTTGCTTACAGCCCCACCAGAATTTGTGAATGATAGACTTGATATGATCGCATAAACCTCTAGGGAGTTTGAAACAAGACATTGAAAACACCGAAATAGCTTGTGCCACAGATTTAATCAGTACCTCTTTGCCTCCAGATGAAAGACACTTGCTCATCCATCCCTTCACCTTGTCCCATACACGATCAATACTTGAACGTGCCATTTTTAGAATGCCCTACATCAGTCGGCATCCCCAAATACCTATCACTCAAGGACTCATTTGGGACCTGAAGATACCCCTTGATGGTTGTTTTGACAATCTTTGGGGTCTTCTTACTAAAAAAATTGATGACTTCTCCTTATTGATTCTCTGACCTGAAGCCATGGAATAAGTATCCAACAGGTGTGACACCCTTTCAGCTCCATCTATACTTGCCCTGAAAAACAGCAGGCTATCATCCGCGAATAAAAGGTGGTTCACCTCCGGAGCCGTCGGTGCTACCTTAATGCCGCAAAGTTGGGATGACTGTTGTTGGGATTTTAATAGGCACGAAAGGCCCTCTGCTGCCAACAAGAAAAGATATGGAGAGATAGGATCTCCCTAACGAATACCACAAGAAGGTTTGAACTCCTCCAACTTACTTCCATTGAACATGACCGAGAAGGAAACTGAGCTCACCATATTCATAATCACTGAAACCCATGGTGCAGCAAAGCCCAGTTTTTCCATGATAGCTTTCAGATAACTTCCATTCCACTCTATCATACGCTTTCATCATATCCAACTTGAGAGCACAGTAATTGTTGTTTTTTGATTGTTTTTTTTCATAAAATGCAAACACTCATAAGCAGAAATTATATTATCAGAGATGAGCCTCCCTGGGACAAATGCCGACTGTTCCTCAGATATGATCTCCGGTAAAATGACCTTCAGTCAGTTAGACAGGACTTTTGATGCAATTTTATAAAACACATTACATAGAGCAATGGGTCGGAATTGTGATAGAAGAGTGGGGTTGGATACCTTCGGTATGAGCACCAGTAGGGTATCATTAACACAAGCCGGGCTCTCCTCTCCTCGGACAATTCCCAAAACAGCTTTAGTAACTACATCACCACACACATCCCAGTGCCTCTGGAAGAAATGTGCGGGAAAACCATCCGGACCAGGGGCCTTGGTCGGAAACATTTGGAAGAGGGCAGTTTTGACTTCCTTTTCATCATATGGAGCCAACAGTTGGTCGTTCATGGCTGCTGTCACCTTGACTGGGACATGTGATAACACTTCCTCCATACCCTGGACACCCTCTGAAGTGTAAAGAAGCTGGTAATACTCGCGGGCAAGTTGCTGCATCTTCGTCAAGTTTTCTGTTATCTGTCCATCCGGCTGTTGGAGCGCCTTAATCAAGTTCTTGCGCCTGCGCATAGACGCCCGGAGATGGAAGAAGTGGGTATTCCGGTCTCCTTCTAATAACCATTGTACCCTAGAGCGTTGTCTCCACATTAATTCTTCCCTCAGATAAAGCTCTATCAGACGATCATTGATCTTAATCTCAACATGACTCGGGCCCGTTCTGATGGGACTGTTGCGTAGCCTTTCCAGTTCCTTTTTTAGTTTCCGTATCTCCCCACAGACGCTGCCAAAGGTGGTTTTGCTCCAGTCTTCAAGATCCGCAGCAAGGGCTTGCAGTTTCGCTCGGACCTCCTGAGCCGTGAGCACTTGATTTTCCGGCTGCCATGATGATCGGACGATATCTTTGAAGTCTGCATGTGTATCCCACATTGTCTCGTACCTAAACGGCTTCGTCCTTCTGCTGCGCTCTGCTTCAAGCTGTAGAAGGATGGGTGAGTGATCCGAGGTCGCGGCAGTCAAGTGTTGAACTGCTGCAAGAGGAAATAGCTCACACCAATCCGTTGTCGCAAGGGCCCTATCCAGTCGGACACTGGTGAAGGAGCCGCATGTGACCTTATTTTCATAGGTCCATCTCGTGCCACTATAGCCCAGATCAAGTAAACCACACACATCAACTGCCTCTCTGAAATTTTCAATCTGCGACTGACTTCTAGTTCCAATGTCATCATGCTCATCATGGCGCAATACCTTGTTAAAATCACCTAGGCAAACCCACGGGAGGTTCTCTGTCGTTGAGAGGTTCTTCATAGTGCTCCACATATTGTGGCGCAAATGAGTCTGTGCCTCACCATAGAAACACGTTAGTCTCCAGGAGGAACCCCCCAGATCAGAAATTTTTGCATCTAGGTGGTACTTCGAGTAACCCAAATTTTCCACCTTTATTTCATTGTTCCAAAAAACACATAGTCCACCACTACGACCAGTGGGATCAACACCAAAAGAATTATCATATCCTATAGTGCCTGCTATTTTTTCAGCTCGAGCTCTACTAATCTGAGTCTTTACAATGCAAAGCACCTTCGGGGCAAACTTACTCGCGAGTTCGCGAAGCTCTTGAATTGTCGGGGTGTTGCCAATCCCCCGACAATTCCAGCATAGAAGATTCATTGGGCCCGGCGGTTCTCCACCGGGGAGGCCGCCACACGCCCATCAGAAAATTTTCCTCCGCCTACTGTTTTCTTCATGTTGTTTGAGTTGTTCTTGTCCGGCCCCAATTTCTCCCCCTGCTGGCATGTCCTGACCCTCTTCGGGTCCTGTTTTGGCGGCGGGCTGAGAGGATCACCACTGCCCCCTTTAGCTTTTCCCAATGGAACTATTTCCAAGCCCGTAGTTGGAGTTACAACCACTTCATCAGAGCTTCTTTTCCTACTAGCTTCAGGAGTGTCATATGCTTCCATCTCAGCATCCTCTTCCTGATCGCTGGAAAGTTGGCTTTGAAGATTAGCTCCTTTTGGTTGGTCCTTCTCTTTCTTCCTCTGGTTATTGTTACGGCGTCGAGTCGCCCACGCTGTGGTGGCTGGGGCACGAAGATTCTTGAAAACGAGGGCCGAAGGAGGATGGAGACCATCTCCGTGCTCTTTAAACTCATGACCCATCATTCCGCACACCTGACACCAATCTGGTAGACGCTCATACCTTACGGCAAATATTTCCCGTTCACCTCCGTGAACAATCGAAGTTGCTTTCTTCAAAGGGTTACGAACATCCAGCCTCACGCGGACACAATAGAAATTGCCTTCAAAATCAAAGGAAGAGGGCTCTGAATCCACAAACTCGCCAAGTTTTGAGGCCAAAGCTTTGACCTTGCCATGATACGCCATGGGCAGATCAATGATCCGAGCCCATATGTCAAACTTGAAGAGTTCAATGGTTGACGGCTTAGCATATCCGTCGTAGGGCGCAATGATCACCGGATTACCTCTGAAGTGCCACGTCCCTGTGAACAGAGATAACGTTTCGTTTCAGCTTGGGCCTTTTCTAATGGGCCTGCAGTAAAACAATACGTGTAGGACACAGGAGCACGGGCTCCTCAATGCGTACGGTAGCGCCGCCGCCGCGCGCCCGTTCCTCTCTGGCGCCACCGCCGCCCTGCTCTTGTTCCCCTCCCTATATCCATCTCAATCTTCTCCGGAGCACCACGATCTTCAACCTCCTGCCGCCGTATGTCTCCGATTTGGATCGGAGTCCGTGTTCCCCCAGGATAAGTGCTGCAACACGAATCCATGGCGTGCCCGACCCAGATTTCAGAGGGACTTGGCTGCCATTATTAGAAGGAGCCCTCAACCGGAATCTCCATTAAATCACATCATATCGCAACTTTTGAAGAGTTGTCCAGGATCGTCTCAGCCGAGTTCGCCGGAAGAAAATCCGCCGCCCAAGCGTACTACACCTGAGCCGGAAGAACCCTGCCGAACATGCTACCCCGGAGGTATGTACTAGCTTTTGCCAAATTATTCTGTAAAATTTTCATCTACAATCATAAAAAGTGATGTTCTTCTTGGCCTGGTCAGAAAGTACTGAACCTTTTTTCTGCAATCTTTGTATTTGTTCTGCTTGAAAAAATCTAGGACTGATCTTTTGGTCCGTTTGGTGTCAATGAGTAAATGTTTCGTACAGAAAATCAGTGCTCCAGATTACAATTGCTTCATATATGATATCAAATGTATTTTATGTGCTTTCTGCCACAAGTCGTATGTGTGCTTTTCAAAATTATTTATTAGAATTCTAAAAGATTTTGAAAGCCAGTCTTAATCATTAGGCCTCTTTCATGCGTGTTAAGTACCCCCATGGTATCTTTTATCAATTTGCCCAAAACACATTCAGCGTCATCAATTGACATGCTACAACACAGTGAACAGACTTCAGATGTCCTTTTACTCAGGTTGTGAGCTGGTGATTCATGTTTGTGTAACCCCCTAATTTTGATGTTTTAAAGTGTCAGAGTTAGTGAAGTTTGGTGGCTTATAGCTAGACGAGTGACCTTAAAAGTACACTTACAGTTCTGGTGGTACCAAAGTTTTCGTTTTTGTTCCTGTTATCTATGCCCTTAACACATGGACTGAAGTTTGTTTCTGCCATTTGAAAAAGCCTTTTCTACCACTGTGTTATCCCTTGGCTTCATTCTCAGCAAGCACCAGGACTTACGGACATAGCTTTGGTTCTGCCAAGTATGTATATATAGAAAATATTTATTCTGCAGAAATTGCTAATTGCTATTGTAGTTTTCATGCCTACCAGACCAAATCAAAGGTAGGTGCTTTGTTTCTCAAGTGAAGTAAGTCAAACTGTTATAGTAGGAGGATTATCCTAAGTCCTAACATAAGGGCGTTGAAATCATGTACAGTTGGTTCAGACAATGCTTACCTTGTTTTTGTTAAGATCAAGTTCAGTTGCTCTTGCATCTTAGATCGATTTGAGTTTCTACACCAAGTCTAGAGCTTAAATGTTACTCCCTCCGTCCCACAATGTAAGATCGTTTTTCAAGCTATGTTCTTATATTGTGGGACGGAGGCAGTAAAAGGCACATCTGATCTGATAAGGAGCATTCTAACTGTCAGTTTTAAAACAGATTTTGCTCTTTTCTGAAACGAAATATGAGGAATCAAACCGTATGGTTCTCCAATTTTATGGTACTAAATTCAGATATATCAGAGACGCTATTATGTTAGCTGCATGGTCAGTTGCTCTTGCATTCTTAGATTGATTTGAGTTTCTACACCAAGCCGAGAGCTTAAATGTTAAAAGGCACATTCTGATATTATAAGGAGCATTCTAAATATCAGCTTTAATAACAGATTCTGCTATTTTCTGAAACAAAATATGAGGAGTCAACCATATGGTTCCCCAATTTTATGGTACTAAATTCAGATATATCAGAGGTACTATTATGTTAGCTGCATGTAGTTTACATGAGCATGCCAAGCTAGATGATGTTATAGGCCTTTAGGTGTTGCTATTCTCTATTCTCAGCCATATCTTACAAAAATGTTGATAAGCTAAACACCTCTGTACCAAATCTTATTTATCCACATCGTTTCAAGAAAGCTACCTTTTTCCCATGCCTACAGTTATCTGGGAAGATTTCTCTAACTCTTTTGAGTGTGTGCTCTCGACACTAACTTATAAAAATACTCAAATTAAATACTCAAAACACAGCGATATGTTTTTTCTGCACCAGATGTGGTAACAAAAGAAGGGGAGCCTTGGCGCAGTGGCAAAGCTGCTGCCTTGTGACCATAAGGTCATGGGTTCAAGTCCTGGAAACAGCCTCTTACAGAAATATAGAGAAAGGCTGCGTACAATAGACCCAAAGTGGTCGGACCCTTCTCCGGACCCTGCGCAAGCGGAAGCTACATGAACCGGGTTGCCCTTTTTTTAGATGTGGTAACAAAAAGGTGCAAAGGAGGTACAGTTCAGTTCCTAGGTGCCTAGGTGCAACCCCGGCCACAATAGCCTTGGACGGCCAGAACGGCGCAGATGAGCGCTTCTCCCCAGGGAGGGCCATGTCGCCGTAGGTGAGAACTGCCCGAGCGAGCCGGCAGACATAACCCGGTAAGAATGTGACGCAGAGATTGGATTTTGCTTGGTTAAAGATTGGTCCTTTGGTGTGTTTGTCAGCCTTTATGCTTTTGATGGATTACGCCTAACACTTCTGCTCACTCATCACTCATTATTTACTCTGTATTCATCAAACTTTATTTATTTTGCACTATATCGTAGCATGTTCAAGGGACACACGCAGAGATGGCCATGATGCTAGCTGATAGCACCTGTTAACTTAAGAAGTTTACATGCCTTTTCTCTAATTAAAAGAGAGTTTCTTACAAACCATTGAGCCTGCCAGTTATAAAGATTTATGACTCTAAAGCCACTACTCAACTTCAGGTCGGTCTGTCGAGTATACCTCCATAATTCTCCATCTACGATACTGAAGTATATTGATGATTCTTTGTTTCAGGATATGTGGAAAAGCTATTTGCACTGCATTTCAAGGCAGATCGTAGATTACATGGCTAAGCAGCCCACCTATATTGCTGATTGTTTACTGTGTTATTTGAATTAAAATGATTTATGTATTTTGTTAGAGCATTCACATGCCATATTAATTTCAGAAAAACAATTTCTAATTTAATGGTTCATGTATTGTTATGTCTAAAGTGAAAATTCCAAACAAAATTAGTCATAATTTGTATTTATAATGATGAATAAAGATGTTTCAATCGCTATATTTAAACTAAGGTTTTGAAATAAAATTGTGGTATCTAAGCTTGTGTCAGGTGGTCCATCAACCAACGTATTATATTAGCTAGCATTTCTAATTCGTAAGCGCTACCCACGATCAATTTTATTTGATTTGAATTAACAAGGCATGGGCCCTTTTGTACAATCTATAATCATCATGATAGATATTATGTTCTCGATGGCTTATTTGATGGCCACAATTTTCTTACCCCGTTGCAACGCACGGGCCCTTTTGCTAGTAATACCAAATGCTAACATGATACTGAGTGCCATTTGCATATATACACGTTTACTCTCTACAAAAGACAACAGTCTGGCGTATATAACTCACCTATGAAACTTCTTTGTTGTGATGAATAATACAAATGCTACGGCAGACCCGAAAACACAAACACATGCCATGATAAGGAAGGGGAGTGTGAAGCAGTGCTTACCGGCGCAGGCAAACTCACCTTGTGGCGACTCCTCGTCACAGAAGTGCCTCTGGAAACCAGAGCCGACGTAGAGCGACGCATGGAAACCGGAGGAGATGATGGTGTGGCCTACACCCATGACCAGAAGTGTAGCTGCTATAAAAAAGGTCTGCCTACTCCTCGCGACCGGAGGAAGTGATTCGAGACGTAGCCTGCGCCGAACCTCCCCGACAAGTTCCAGATGCTCCAGAGTGACACCTGGGTGCTGGTCTCCCTGCTCGTGTAGTCAAAGAGAGCCCCTGATCTGGCTGATGTTGTTCACCGTGGCTATCCCCGATCCCATCCCGCAGGCCATCACAAGGAAGAGCAGCGAGAAGTCGAGTTTACACATGGCCTGCACCACATTCAAGTTTTCTTTGTGCGATGACATGTCCTGACCAGATCCCACAAGTGCAATGCTAGAGCTGGCTCTTCTCGCTGTTTCGATTCTCTCTTCTGAGCTATTACAACAATAACTGATGGAGACATGATCAACAGCAGGAGTATCGCGAAGCAAACACTCTGTCCAGCTGAACCTATCACTGATACTTGGTCGCAGATTATGACAACCATCAGGTACCCAGCAACAGTAACGGCCATGAGAGAGAAAGCATCAAGGAACTTCTTGTTGTACCGCCGATGAGCGCTGTGGACATTGACAAAATACATGAGCAGCAATGCGATGGCTGTGGGTAATATCTCTAGCATAAGGTATGAAACTGCCAGGATCAATATGGAGAGTGCACTGTACCTGAACCAGTGTTGCTGCACTCAAGCCCAGAAAACCATGTATAGATGGTTTAATGCCATATGAAGGAGTATGCCATGTCTGTAATTGTGTAACGAGACAAAACATGATACACTGCCTAATAAACGCACCTTATGATTAATAGTTTGCTACGTTGTCAAGAAACAGAGTGCAGGTTAGGATTATTGAGCAAAGCGTGTGCATTGTTGGATCCACACACGTTCATCGTCAGATTTGCGAATTAGTTAGGTGAAAACTCAATACAATAACGATGAAAGTTCGTGCAATTAACGCAAATGATAGATCCAATCAGTGTGGTAGATACAAGATTTCAGGAAACAAACATGGTGCTGAAAGGATGAGGCCAGCAAAAGAAGGCTGCATTATTGCCTCTCTGGTGTCTCCGGGCCAGAACACATTATAATGAAACAGTGACTGTGCCTACACAATTGTACTCTTCCTCCAGAACCAGTGATGCTGCCTCCCAGGGAGCAAGAATTACTACAAGTCTAAGAAATCACATTACTGTACCTTTCTGCTACTTTGGGCATATACATAATACATCATCTGTATACTGTGCTATGCCACCAGAACAGATTCCTCAGAGTCACAGCACATAAGAAAGGAACTGAAAGCAAACAAAACACATGGTTCTTCTGATTTTTGATTCCTCGGAGTCACAGCAGAGAATGTGGCCCTTTTAATTTCACATGGATATTTTGATACTTTGGATATTTTGATTTCAGCATATACATCATCTACACATGGTTATATTGTAGCATAACTCGCTATAGGTCTGATTAATCACATCATTTAGGATTTTAGGTACTGATGCAGAGCAGAGACTGAATACTGCTTAGCAGAGTAAGAAAGAAAGCCAGCCAGCGGAATCAGGACGGATGTACCTTCACGATGCCGTTGACGGTGCCGCCGTGGTCAGGGAAGTTCTCGACGGTGGTGACGACATCGGCCGTACTATAGGAAGGTCTGCGCCTGCGCGGCCAGCCGCATGTCGAGGCAGACGAGCGGGATCGGGGCCGGCGCGGCCCCGGCAACGGCGAGCCAGCCACATGGCACATGGGGAGGTACCCGGCGGCTCAGAGCGCGGCGCTGGCGAGGTGGACGATGCAGGGTCGTCAGAGGCCCCCGGGCGCCTACGCGGAGAGGAAGCCGGCGAGGACCCCGGCGTTGGCGCCCACGTCGAAGAAGGCGACGGCGTGGAGCGCGGACTGGTCGTAGCCCTGCGACGCCTTGATTACCGGCGAGTATACACCGAAGCAGTGGCTGCCATCCAGGCCCGTATCGTGGACATGTGCAGCGTGTGCGGCTGTACAGGCCCCCAAATTAGTGGGGCCCAGATTTGTATATACTTAGTACTAGTATTCTTAGTAATTAGCACAAAACAGGTTGTAGCATGCCTGCGGGCCCCACAATGAATTAACTGAGCTAACTCTCAACTTGTGTTCCCAAGAGTAGTAAATTACAACGCCACCGCTGTTGGTCGTTCCTCTTGGGCCCTCTTCTCACGCACGCCTCTCTCTCTATTACCATTCTCTCTTCGTCTTCTTCACAACGCCGCCGTCGTTCCTCTTTCCCTGCTAAATTAAATCAATCTCCAGTCCTTCACTAGCCAACGTTCCGCTCCAAATCCCTCAACTATTAATTTTTCACGATTTCCCCAAATTATCCGTTGCAATGAGCTGTGGAATAGGTAACGTATCACTTCCAATCCTCATCTATTTATTTGGTTGGTGTTCTATTCATCTCGAATCATCAGACCTGCAAATCAGTCTTTCACTCGACCTCCTTCGTTTCCAGTTACCACCTTGCCGGCCCTGCGACCTGTGTGTGTTAGAATCAAGTGGAGCCTGGATCCCTAGAGGCCCTGCTCGTCACAGAGATCCAAGCGCTCAGCGGGCCGGATGAGGTTGCGAGTTCTTGATCGCCAAAGCAACACGCATCTCCTCCCCCTGATCTTCTTCTCACATCGATCGAAGACAGGTTCTTTTGTTTCATTCTTTTTTGACCGCAGGTTCATTTTTTAGTTCTTGTGTGTCGCTTATTTTACTTTCTGCAATGTCCTCTAGAATTAGGAAGTGCCAGTCAGAATATGAAAAACGTCAGAAAAAAAGATACTCACTGAATCTCTAAAAGGTGATCTTGATAGGTTTGCTGTTAAAGAACCAAACCTTTCTTCTGAAAATCTCTAGATGTTATTCAGAAGATTGTATTCTGTACCAACGTGATATATAATCCTAATAATAATAACAATTAGATCTTGTTTTCCTCATCGTCACTTGCTATGCCGAGGGCCCATTTTCTGACTTCGCACCGGGCCTCCATTTTTCCCGGTACGGCCCTGCTGCCACCCCGCGAAGCGCTGGATTAGCGTGCTCGCCGCGAGCGCCGACCATCGGCCCACCGCGCCATCGCCGCCTCGCCCCGCCGGAACAGAGGAGGAAAAAACAAAGCTTATTTTTTGACTCGTGGTGTAGGCTCCAATGATGTGGGGCCTCTCTATGCTGACACGTAAGCTACGAGACACGCACTAAACGCCCGCGTCATTGACAGCATGGACCAACTCAGAGAAACCACTGCATTTGTGAAAATAGAAAATTTAAGCTTCTTTTGACAAAACTTTCAATCAACTCTATTTTTTTAGAGGTATGATCTATTCATCATACAAAGAACACATAATGAAATGCATCCATGTCCATAGATCATTTAGTGATGACTACAAGCATTTGAGCGAATCGAAGGCGTGCCATCATCCTCGCCCTCCCTCACCAAAGCCGCACCAAACTTGTTGTAGCAGACAGCCGAAAGTCGTCATGTTAAAGCCTCACAGGACAAAACAGTACCCATGCTTATGGAAAATTTGACCATGATGGCAAAAAGAAACGACTGATTTCTTTTGTGACAATGAAAATGAACCTATAGTGTTATGCAAATTGATTAGGGATTTTGTTTTACACGAGAGTAATTAGAAGTGGTCCAACTCAAGAAAAAAAAGTAACTAGAAGTTGTTCGTGCGTTTCGCCAAGGCCGTTCTTCGTTCGTGAGGCCTATATTTTATGGTGTCTGTGACTACCTTAATTGTGTGTGAGACTTGGGGTTGAAAACAGGTCGGATAGTGCTCTTACCAGCTCCGTTTTCATATTTTCAAAACAATACGAATGTGAATATGAATATTCTTGAATACAAATGCGGATGATATGTTTACTCGATTCCGAGCGGATACAGTTAATAGTGTCGACATATTAGTTAAAGAAAATAATAGAATAGCCAGATGACATAAAATAATCAACATGCAACATATAATAAGTCAATCATAGACAAGATTATGAATAAATACTACAACAATGCATAGTAATCACTAAGTTTAATTATACAAAAAAATCAGACAACTTATTAGGCTTTTATGTTGGATAATTGTCGTATTGAGGGCTGAGGCTAGAACTGCACAAATTATAGCTCATGAAATTTTATTCGGATACGGATATATCCACTTCCATGTCCATATTTGTGTCAAAATGACATACTCCCTCCGCTCCATATTAATTATCACTGATTTAGTACAACAACTAATATAGTTCGAAGGGAGTATCATATTTGTATTTGTACCGTATTTGTATTTGTTTGTAAAATAAACCAGGAAATCTATTTCTATTTTTATTTTAGTTCAGATGCGGATGTTTTTTCTAATTGGATGCAAATGTTTCAGATACGAATAGTCATTTTCTTGGATGCAAAATATCGGCTATTCCAGATTATGCACTGCAACTTTCCACCCCTAGTCAGACTATGTTTATGTGCTTTGAGAACATGGTTATGCTTATGTTCATTTTTTAGAAACACAATACAGACGTAGACGCTCATAAGCACATATGCTTATGGTCTATTTATTGTTGTTATGTTCATTTTTCGTCTCATATAATGTTATTGTTATTTGATGCCATGTCACACGCATCATTTGTGATCATTCTCAGATGGCTGTGTACATGCATGTTTGTTATTTGAGCCATCTCTCATGTCACAAGGTGTTGCAAAAATGAAACTCACTTTCTGCATCTAATGATCACTTTTGTACCTCTACGGTTTCTAAACTTTAAAGGGGGGTGTTAATCCTACCTTATATATTTTCTCTAGAGTGCACAAATGTAGGTGGACTCAACCTATTTAGGACAGTAAAACTGCATCAAATCCCTACCCTTTGACGGCAAAGTACTCTTTGCTGATTAAGGGTTTGCAGACAATCTTTGTCGTTAGCCAGCTGACGACAAAATCTTTGATGTCTGTAATCCTGTCTTTGCCGTCTATACTTGCCTGATGGCAAACTGCCTGATTCCTGTGGTGTCACGGCCTTAGCATTTCTGGCCATCCATTTTTTCTAATCTAGACGTTTATGGCAGTTAGATTTGGTGTATATAGCCACCTGGAACGCACCTGTTAATTACTGGCCCGACTGTCCTACTAGGTTGTTGTTGGGTACATGTTGCACAGAGGGCGGGTTCCTGGCCATCTGCATCTCTTTGATCACCTATGGTAGGGATGTTGAGGTATCTTGGGTACATGTTGCATAGAGGGCAGGCTCCTTGCCAGCTGCATCTCTTTGATCACCTAACTTGCTAAGAGCCTAAGAAGCCACTGAGATGACCTTGGATTGTCCCGCAGACGACCCTGGATTGGAACTCTGATCTGTACTCTTCTTGTTTAAAGCTCAAACCCCATTTAATTATATTTTTGTTAAAAATGAACTAACGGACGCACAAATCATGCGCGCACACACAAATCAGGACACTCCACCTGTGTCCTGAATGTCGGCATACCCGACCGTCGTATATTGCGCGAAGGGTGCTTGCTACCGGAGCAAGGACATATATGTGGAAGAATGTCTTCATGGTGTCAATGTTGTTTGACAGTGGTGGTTGATGAAGACAAATAGATGAGATGAGACCCCCCCCCCCTCCCTATTTATGGATGAAGTGACAGATTTTCCTTGAGCCATCATATGCTGCCTTTTTGCGGGGGGAAATTCTAATCTATTCATCTTCAATCATGGCGGTACAACAAACACCAAAAATAATAAAAATTACATCCAGATCTGTAGACCACCTAGCGATGACTACAAGCATTGAAGCGAGCCGAAGGCGCGTCGCCGTCATTGCCCCTCCATTACGGGATCCGGGCAAAACTTGTTGTAGTAGACAGTCGGGAAGTCGTCGTGCTAAGGCCCCATAAGACCAGCGCACCAGAACAGCAACCGCCACCCATAAAGAGTAGCGTAGATCGGAAGGATCTAACCTGAAAACACACGAACGTAGACGAACGATGAACAGATCCGAGCAAATCCATCAAGGACAGATCCGCCGGAGACACACATCCACACGCCCACCGATGATGCTAAACGCGCCACCAGAACAGGGGCTAGGCGGGGAGAACCTTATTCCATCTTCAGGGAGCCGCCACCGTCTCGCCTTCCTGAGTTAGACACAAACCCTAACAAACCTCAAAGAGACATCTAAAAACGGAGCCCTCTCACCGGCAAGGGCCGGGATCCGCCGCGCTCCCATGACCCCAAGGCCACCAGAGACGAGGAGGACCAGTGACGGTGCCGATGGGAGGCAGAGGAACCCTAGTTGGGGAGGAGGCAGCTGCCTGAGTCACGTCTCACATCCAATTTCAAAGCCTAGAAAATGAGTGTTCATCATATGATGCTTTAGTGCTTACAAATTTAGTTCGTATACTAATCGAAGTGACTTAATTTGCTAGTGCACACAAGTATCCAAGTTGTCGTAGATGGTGTTACCGCCCATTTCTTTTCTCAAGATAGACCAGAAGTAATGTTGTACCAAAACTTTAGACTTTATGCGTTTGAACTTGTAATGTTGTTTTAGTTGTTAGCTACAGAAGGATCTAGATCAAATTGTTAGGGATTTTTTTTACAAGGTAGTGGCACATGATAAGTAGTTCATTTGGATGTTGTCCTCTTCCAGACGGCAATATGATGTAGGGGATTAGCAACACCATCAGCAAATCTAAGAGGCGCACATCAAAAACAGAGAAGAGGGGAACAAGCAGCGCTGCTGCTCTTGATTCATTTTTTTTTGTGTGGCGTCTAGTACCTTTCTTTTCTATCTCTCCCCAGCGACCAGGGCAGATAGAAAAGGAGGCCACACAAGCACTATAGAGACTTGTAGATTAAGCAAAAGGAAGCAGTAACACTCTACTTAGTTGAAGCTGCTGCATCACAATGCTTTTGCTTTGACTACATTAAGAATCATGTGGTACACAAAATCGATGATGTTTCGTGTACTGCACCATTAGGAGCGATGTGCGGCATGTCCTCGCCTGCTTTTAGTTTTGTAGCACACCAAAAAAACATATGGCATGAAGCTTCATGTTTCCTTCTTTTGTGAAGTATAACTAGTACCGCTATGAAGGAAAGATCAAGATGTTCGTAGTTTGTACCGAGTTTGTTAGACATTGTACACCACAATAAGTAGTGGTTCATCAGGATGACGTCCGGCCTCTTCTATCCATGTTTTTTTTTCAAATATCAATCCATGTTTTTTGTTTTGTATTATATTTCCTATCATGATGTTCATGCCTCCTAGTAGTTCTTATTTTCATTACTCGCTCAGTACCAAAATAAGTGTCTTAACTTTGTACTAATTTTAGTACAAAGTTGCGAGACACTTATTTGGAGTCGGAGGGAGTATTATTTTGTGATACAACATTTGTGATGTTGCTTGTTAACCATGACCAAGTTATGTGTTGAATGACAATGAAAGTGGTGCTCACCGTCACTATGAGAGTAAGGAGAACCGTAGGAAGTAGAATGTTTTTAGTTGTGTCCATGGTGTTTTGGTAATCATGAAGATGCACACATTAGATTAGGCCTCTCTTTATGTAAAGATGAGGTGACACTA
>NC_041392.1:711278316-711286511 GCF_002162155.2 Triticum dicoccoides
TAGTTATAGAAACCAGACAAAAGGTATTTCCCAAGGACGCATAAAAGGCATAAGTTGTTGGCTTCAAACTTTAAGCTTTTGTGAAAATGAATTTATAGTGTTCCACTGGTTGTTCAAGATGGATGAGGACCAAACTGTTAGATATTTATCCTAACAAAATTAGAATGTGTGTAATTTTTTGATAGATATTGTGTCTTAAAGTAGCTGTACACAAAAAGTAATGCATCAAGATTCCTTGTACAAAATTTAAAGAATTGAGAAGACGTCCTATACTAGGCTTGGTTTCTTTTCATCTTATGTTTAGAATTGTTTAGTTCATGCCTGGATGTTCCACATTTAATTGTTAAAACAAATTGTAAAGGTCACCTCTATGGTATATAGGACCCAATTTGGATTCGTGAATACTTAAGCCGAGATGCCGGGGTCCTACATCCACTCTCCTAACCAAGTGAGCTAGATTCACTTCCTTAGATTTAAACATTTTTTTGAAATTAGATTTGTGCTATTGTGCAAGTTGTTAGGATGGACAGATGTTGACAACATATTTATATTGAGGTTATGGTGCAAAAGAAACATGAAGCGGCTCTGCACAACTATAGATTTGATCAGCACGTTAGTGACTAATATTGATTTCTTTTAGCTATATGCCAGACTAAAAAGGGAGCATAGTCTTGTCAAACAAAAATAGTTCTTTTGAATGAATCATTTCATCCTCTCCTCAATCATTCTTGTTTATTGTTAAATGAGTTCAAACATGACAACGAACCACCACCAAAAACTCATATTCACGCATACACAGATGTTAGTATATTTTATTCATGACCACATCTATTTGTCACATCCAATGGTATGTGACAGTTCATTGGTCGCTAATAATGGCTATATCACTAGTAATAGCCATTAGTAGCGACGAACTTGCAGTTGGAATCCAATTTGCATTTGGACGGCAACATCATGGCCCTCTGAATTTGTTTGGTTATCTGGCCTTGCTGAAAACCAAAGATGCCACCAAGGTTGCCTTGGACGGCTCTCCAAATGGCCTCACAACGGCACTTCTTTGCTATCGGGCGTAGTTGCTGGCAACACTGGTCTAGGGCCTCTTGTTCACAGGCGCCCTTCCACCATTTCAAAAGCCTGGCGATTGAAAAACCCTTCACCGCCAAGCACCGCTCCATCACATAATCCTTGCAAGAGTCCAGCTTCGTCTTCTCC
This sequence comes from Triticum dicoccoides, assembly GCF_002162155.2. Taxonomy (NCBI): domain Eukaryota; kingdom Viridiplantae; phylum Streptophyta; class Magnoliopsida; order Poales; family Poaceae; genus Triticum; species Triticum dicoccoides. The sequence continues at coordinate 711,279,529 of NC_041392.1, forward strand.
GGTGGGCAGTTTTGAGAACCAAACCCTCCGCCACCGTTCTCATAGATGCCGCCAACCTCTTTGTATTGCGCAATGGTTGTGCTCACTACAAGAGAAAGGAGAGCTAGGAGGAATAAGGTCTTCATGTTATCAATGTTGTTTTGGCGGTGGTGAAGATGAACAGAAGAGATAAGAGTCCCGTTGTGATGGCCTGGATTATTAGGGATGATAGACTACTCATATCAATAAGGAATTCCTTCTTTTCGGGAGCCCATTCGGACAGAACTCCAAAGTTAAGCGTGCTTAGCTTGGAGTAGTGTCAGGATGGGTGACCGACCAGGAAGTTCCTCCCGGGTGCGCACGAGTGAGGACAAAGTGCGCAGAAAAGACTAGTATTGATCTGTGGGGCCAGTCTAGATCCCGCCAGGAGTAATGACCACCGGCGGGTGTGTCCGGGGCGTTACAAGTTGGTATCAGAGCCGACCCTCGCGTTACACGGATGGTTGCGGACAGGTGTGTGGTCATGTTGTTCATGACGTTTGTGACCCGTCGTGGCACCCGGCATGGCACATGTACCGGACTGGAAGCACAGACGTTTGTGCCAAGAGGGAACGTTCCTGTGGCCCGACGAGGACGTCGGTTCCTCTGAGTGGGGGTGTATGTGATGGCCTGGATTATTAGGGATGATAGACTACTCATATCAATAAGGAATTCCTTCTTTCCGGGAGCCCATTCGGACAGAACTCCAAAGTTAAGCATGCTTAGCTTGGAGTAGTGTCAGGATGGGTGACCGACCGGGAAGTTTCTCCCGGGTGCGCACGAGTGAGGACAAAGTGCGCAGAAAATATTAGTATTGATCTGTGGGGCCAGTCTAGATCCCGCCAGGAGTAACGACCACCGGCGGGTGTGTCCGGGGTGTTACAAAGTTGGTAATTAGAGCCTTCCCCTACCTTAGGAGCCCCATTGCTTGATCATTTTTAGCGGCCTAGTTGTGTCTAGAAAAATGTTTTGAGTCTTTAGGAATCATATATCGGAGAGTTTAGGAATTCTTTTTACTTCCCAGTCTCCTCATCGCTCTGGTAAGGCATCCTGACGTAGAGTTTTGACTCTTCTCTTCTCAAATTTCACTAAAAAAAATTTAGGATCACGCGGGTATCTTGAAATCGTTCCGACGGTTTTATGATGAGAACATTGTCTTGGTGCCTTCTGTCAGGGGTTTAGTGGAAGTGTCCCGGGGAGTTGAGCTCTGAGCTGTTTTCATCATAATTTTATCGTTGCAGTTCTGGAATACCTGAGTTTAGTACGCCGACATCGAAAATCTCTTTTATGCAGTTCGTTGGTGAGATAACCTCGACGCCACCCAGTACTGGGGCGGGAGTTCGGGAGTATCGCCATAACTTGTATAACGGATGCTTTTCGAAGGTTGAGGTAGATGGTTTCCGAAGGTTTCTTGGTTATGTGTTGAAGGATGGATACAGCTGGATGTAGGATTTGCTAGTTTGGGTGAGATATTATGCTTCCCCTGTATCCCCAACACCTGATTGCATAACCGGAAAGGTTCGGGAGTTTCATAGGTGGGAATTCTAGTAGCTCTAGTTCTTCTTCCACGGATATTGGTTTGAGATTGGGATTTCTTACCGATTATTCGTTCTTGATCCGTACCTTGTTGAATTATTTCTCTACCTTAATTCTACGTGGCTTCTCAATTTATGGATATGTGACCATTTCAAGAGGAATGCATTCGTTCATTTTGTTCGGATGTGAAGACTATATGTTGCAATTTTTAAAACGTTGGATTCAGCTTCAATATTTGTCTGTCAATGTGCTAATGGTGGTCAACCTCTTCAGGATGGCTCCTCCAATGCGCACGACTCCGAATCCTGATCCGCCACCACCTCCACCTCCTCCAGAGGCATGGCAAGCTGTGATGGCCGCAACCAATGCCAACACACAGTTGATCATGCAAATTCTTCAAGAGCGCAATCAAGGCAACCAAGGGAATCAAGGCAGCAATCAGAATCACTTTGCTACACTCAACTAGCTCCTTGCTAACGGGTCAAAGACTTTCAGCAATTGTGTTGAGGCAACCGATGCTGACGATTGGCTTGTGGATCTGTGCAATCATTTCGAGTGCAGTAACGTCAGGCCTGAGGACTTTGTCAAGTTCGCTTCCTTCCAACTCAAAGATCAAACTGCAGAATGGTTCCAGCAGTACAAGGACTCCAGAAGTGGGCGTGTTATCTCTTGGGATGATTTCTGTCGAGATTTCCGAGCTCATCATATTCCCCAGAGCGTGGTTGAAAGCAAGCGTGAGGAATTCCGCAATCTAAAGCAAGGCTCTTTATCTGTCTATGACTACAACAAGTTGTTCCAGAAGCTCGCCCGCTTTGCCAAGCAGGACGTCCCTGATGAGAAGAGCATGATATACCAGTTCAGGGGTGGTCTCAGAGAAGAAATTTAGCTAGCTCTTGTTCTCTTCGAGCCCTTGAGATACGATGAGTTCTACAACATGGCATTGAAGCAAGAGACTGCTCAATTGAGATGTGATGCTTCCAAGAAGCGAGTCAGAGATGCTACTCCTTCTTCCTCTACTCAAGTGGCCAAGTAGTAGAAGTTTTGGCTTCCTCCTCCTCCGTTCCGTCAGTCGTTTCAGCAGAAGAGCAAAGGTGGCAGTGGTTCTTCCCACCCACCCAACCCTGGCTTTCAGAACAAGACTTCGTCTCAAGCTCCAAGATCGAGTGCTCCGTATCACCGTCCGCTTTCAGAGGTCACGTGCAACAAGTGCCAACAGAAGGGCCACTATGCCAACAAGTGTTTCAACCAGAGGCGTCTTCCTCCTCCTCCTCCTGTTAGATCGGCAAGTACAGCTATGGTCAAGCATAACCCCAAGCATGCCAAGGTCAACTTAATGAACGCAGCTCAGGCAGAGGACTCGTCAGATGTCATCATGGGTAACCTTCATGTTAACGATGTTCCCGCAAAAGTTCTTTTTGACACTGGTGCATCGCATTGCTTCATCTCGAAACCTTTTGCATCTAAGCATGAGTTGACTTCCCAAGTTATGCATAAACCGTTAGCTGTTGTCTCTCCGGGTAAATGTTTGCTTGCTAATCACGAGATTCCGGATATTTCTAACATGATGGGTGATTTCAAGTTTCTGGCTTCTCCAATGGTTCTTGGTAACTCGGATATTGATCTTATTCTCGGGATGGATTGGCTTTCTAAGCACAAGGCTCAGCTTGATTGTGCAGCCAGGCAGATTCAATTGACTCATTCGTCTGAGGATGTAATTGTCTTTGCCACTCGGGATAATACCATCCGTCTGTTTTCTCTCAATGGAAGGAGTGAACTCGATGCCATCTTGCAAATTCCAGTCGTTTGCGAATATCAAGACGTCTTTCCAGAAGAGCTTCCAGGAATGCCTCCGCACCGGCCAGTTGAATTCATTATTGATCTTGAGCCTGGCACGGAACCTGTGTGCAAACGTCCTTACAAGCTCGGACCTGAAGAGTTGAAGGAGCTGAAGAAGCAACTCGATATTCAAGAGAAAATGGGTCTTATACGGCCTAGTTCTTCTCCGTGGGGTTGTGGTGTTCTTTTGTGAAGAAGAAGGATGGAACGGACCGAGTTTGTGTTGATTACCGTCCAGTGAACAAGAAGACCATCAAGAACAAATACCCACTTCCCAACATCAATGAGCTGTTCGAAAAACTCAAAGGTGCTCGAGTATTCTCCAAGCTTGATCTCCATATGGGCTATCATCAGATTCGTATCCGTGAGCAAGATATTCCCAAGACAGCTTTCAGGACAAGCGTTGGTTCATATGAATACACTGTCATGTCTTTTGGCCTCGTCAACGCTCCTCCGACGTTCTCTCGCATGATGAACTTCATCTTCAACGCCTACACTAATGACTTCGTTTTGGTCTATCACGACGACATTCTGGTTTTCTCCAAGAACAAGGAAGATCATGCCAAGCATTTGCGTTTGGTTCTTGATAAGCTCAGAGAACATCAGTTCTACGCCAAGTTCTCCAAGTGTGAATTTTGGCTCGATGAGGTTCTTTATCTTGGTCATATCATCTCTGCCAAGGGCATTGCCGTGAATCCTGAGAAGGTGTCTGCACTTGTGAATTGGGAACCTCCTCAGAACATGAAGCAACTCCGCAGTTTTCTCGGTCTCGCAAGCTATTGCCGAAGATTCGTTGAAAACTTTTCTAAGATCGCGAAGCCTCTCTCAAATCTTCTTCAGAAGCACGTCAAGTACGTTTGGTCTCCGGAGTGTGATATTGCTTTCAACACTTTGAAAGAGAAGTTGATCACTGCTCCAGTTCTGACTCCGCCTGATGAATCCAAGCCGTACGAGGTCTTTTGTGATGCCTCTCTCCAAGGTCTTGGCGCAGTGTTGATGCAAGTGAAGAAAGTTGTTGCTTATACCTCTCGCCAGTTGAAGCCTAATGAGAAGAACTACCCCACTCATGATCTCGAGTTGGCGGCAGTTGTGCATGCTCTTTTGACTTGGAGACATCTTCTATTGGGAAGAAAAGTGGACATTTTCACTGATCACAAGAGTCTCAAGTACATCTTCACTCAGCCTAATCTCAACCTCAGGCAAACTCGATGGGTCGAAATGATTCAAGAGTATAATCCGAGTATCGAGTATACTCCAGGCAAGGCCAATGTGATTGCTGACGCATTGAGCAGAAAGGCTTACTGCAACAGTCTGATTCTCAAGCCTTATTAACCCGAGCTTTGTGAAGCTTTCTGCAAACTTAATCTGCAAGTTGTTCCTCAAGGTTTCCTCACCAACCTTCAAGTCTCTCCTACCTTAGAAGACCAGATTCGCCAAGCCCAGCTTCTTGATGCTATGGTGAAAAAGGTGAAGATTGGGATTGCCAAGAGTCAACCCAAGTACAAGTGCTACCGCCTTGATGACAAGGACACTCTCTTCTTCGAGGATCGTATTGTTTTGCCCAAAGGTGAACATCGTAAAGTGATCATGAACGAGGCTCACAATTCTCTCCTCTCCATCCATCCTGGGAGTACGAAGATATATCAGGATCTCAAGCAGGCTTATTGGTGGACTCGAATGAAGCGCGAGATTGCTCAATTCGTGAATGAATGTGATGTCTGCAGAAGAGTGAAGGCAGAACACCAAAGGCCAGCAGGTCTCCTCCAACCTCTTGCCATTCCAGAATGGAAGTTTGACCACATTGAAATGGACTTCGTAACTGGGTTTCCAAAGTCCAAGCGTGGCAATGATGCTATATTCGTTGTCATCGACAAACTCACCAAAGTGGCTCACTTTCTGCCTATCAAAGAGTCGATCACTGCAGCTCAATTGGCGGAACTCTATACCTCTCGAATTGTCTCTCTGCACGGTATTCCACAAGTGATCTCTTCAGACCGTGGCAGCATCTTTACCTCCAAGTTTTGGGATTCTTTTCAGAAGGCCATGGGCACCAACATCCGCTTCAGCACAGCATTCCATCCTCAAACTAGCGGTCAAGTCGAGCGTGTCAACCAGATTCTTGAAGATATGCTCAGGGCTTGTGTGATCTCCTTCGGCATGAAGTGGGAGGATTGTCTTCCTTATGCTGAATTCTCCTACAACAACAGTTTTCAAGCAAGTTCGGGCAAGGCCCCATTTGAAATTCTGTATGGCAGGAAGTGCCGTACCCCTCTCAACTGGTCTGAAACCGGCGAACGTCAGCTTTTGGGTAATGACTTAATCACAAAGGCAGAAGAAATGTGCAAAGTCATTCGAGATAACCTCAAAGTAGCACAATCCCGTCAGAAGAGCTACTATGATAGTAAGCACCGTGATTTGGCTTTTGAGATCGGAGATCATGTTTACCTCCGTGTCTCTCCTATGAAAGGTACTCGTCGCTTCGGTATCAAAGGGAAGCTTGCCCCTAGATACGTGGGACCTTTCAAGATTGTCAGCAAGAGAGGCGACCTCGCCTATCAACTCGAGCTTCCTTCAAACTTTGCAAATGTTCATGACGTGTTCCATGTCTCTCAGCTTCGAAAGTGCTTCAAGACTCCTGACCGCACCGTCAACTTCGAGGACATTGAGCTCCAAGAAGATCTCTCTTATCATGAGCACCCAGTTGCTATTCTTGAAGAGACTGAACACAAGACTCGCAACAAGTCAATCAAATTTCTCAAAGTCAAGTGGTCACACCATTCCGACCGTGAAGCTACCTGGGAACGCGAGGATCACCTCCGTTCTGTGTACCCGGCATTCTTTCAGTCCTAGATCTCAGGACGAGATCTTTTCGTAGTGGTGGAGTGTTGTAACACCCCAGATATAATTTTCCCAATTTGTACTCCAACTCTTGCCATTTCCGGCGTTAAGTTATATTTATTATCTCGGGTTCGGGTTTTGTCTCCGTGTATTGTTGTTGTCATGCATCTCATATCATGTCATCATGTGCATTGCATTTGCATACGTGTTCGTCTCATGGATTCGAGCATTTTCCCCGTTGTCCGTTTTGCATTCCGGCGCTTCGTTCTCCTTCGATGGTCATTTCTAGCTTTCTTTCGTGTGTGGGGATTAAACATTTCCGGATTGGACCGAGACTTGCCAAGCGGCCTTGGTTTACTACCGGTAGACCGCCTGTCAAGTTTCGTATCATTTGTACTTCGTTTGATACTCCAACGGTTAACCGAGGGACCGAAAAGGCCTCGTGTGTGTTGCAGCCCAACACCCCTCCAATTTGGCCCAAAACCCACCTAACTCTGCTCCATCATCTAGAGCATTCGATTATGATCGTGTGGCCGAAAACCGCACCTCATTTGGACTCTCCTAGCTTCCTCCATGCCTATAAATAGGCCCCCTCGAAATATCCCGGATCCCCTCCTCCTCTAACCCTAAAAAATCGCCCCTCCGCCACCGGACGCGTCCGTACCCGTCGAACACGCCCGCGCCGCCGCGCCCAACCACCCAGGAGCCGCCACGTGGCCTCCCGCCGCCGCCCACCGCGCGGGCCCGCTCGGCCC